>NC_025994.2:117570008-117752010 GCF_000442705.2 Elaeis guineensis | reverse complement strand
CCGGATTTTTCACATGAAAAAATTTTTCTTGCCATAAAACTTCTCGAAATCAATCTTCATATTATTGTCCATGACTGGATCCAAGCCAAACAAGCAATATAAAATCAAGAAGTGTAGAATATACCTTGATGGTACCTTACTGAAAATTTTCAGCACTTGGGATCTTCAACTTCTCATGCTTGAAACCGCTTCCTCACCACTGTGGCTCTGATACCAACTGTTGGAGCATGATCCCGGCTCCTCCCATGGACCTTGGGTGCAGCGAAACCAGCAACGAACAAATCTGGAGACTTCTGGACTCGATCAAAGGTCCTTTACGAAATCAGCCTGGTTGCTGTCTTCTTCGTCAACCTTTCGTTCCAGATGAAGAACACCTCTAAGATCATCTCTAAAAAATTCAAGATCTGGTACCCAACCAGATCAGGCCTGGATCGAGGTCTTTCAATTCATAGATCTCAAATTGGGATATTCTAAATAGGGAAGAAGGTAGATAGAACCAGACCTTAAGATCTGTCCTGCTACAGCCTTTCTGTAGATCTGTTGATGGAGATCTCACCCATACCTCAAATGACCTCAGATCAACTCCAGATCTGAGAGAAACTTGTACCAACCTCTTCTCAAGAGATTTCAGATCCTAGACTTGATGTTTGGATGGCTGCAAGAGAGGGAGAGGAGAGAGAGTTGGCGGCACAAAGGGGAGGGGCTAGCGCCTTCCCCTGCTTTTCTTTCCTTTTTGGAATCTGGCGGTAAGAAACCCTAGGGTTTTTGCTCCTGGGGCATGGAGAATGGCTGGGAGAGAGAGAGACTTGGGAGAAAGAGTTTTGTATTCCTTGGCTTAATCAAACCTATACAGTGCATGTATATAAAAACACAGGGTCAAGTGACCCAAACCCAAAACTCTCTTGACCAACTCTATGGGAGATTAGGTTAACCCAAGCCCATGTACACCATGACTCGACCTAATCTCACCTATCCTGGGCCCAAACCTGGTCCATAAAGAGTTGGTCCCTTGAGGCCTACATAACCTAGACCTCAAGAATCCGAAAGGCCCACAGCCTTTCATCCTAGGGCCCAACTAGTCCTAGAGCCTCCATGAAGCCCTCATGAATGATGGACCTTGGCCTTAGCCTTGGTCCCCTGGGCCTTGGGCACACCACCTGGATCACAACACCCCTCCCTCTCTCTCTTCTCCTTCCTCTCTTGCTCCCTCCCTCTCTCTCATCTTTCCCTCCGATGGGCAGCGAAAGGTGGAAGGTCGGCCTCTCTTTCTCTCTCTCCCCCCTCTTCACTAAAGGTCCCTTTCGGTGGTGGACGACCGGACCAGCCCTCCCTCCCTCTCTTCTCTGTGTTCGGGTCCCCATCGGTAGGTCCCTCCGATGGGCTATGTGGATGGTGGATCTCCCTCTCCTCCTCGCGCTGGCCATCACCCCCTCTCTCTTTTCTCTATGTTCGATGCCCTTCGGTGGTCGGACGGAGGCTATGGACCGGATCTCCCTCTCCCTCTTCTTATAGCGGTCGGATAGAGGCCGTGCCCTTCTCTTCCCCCTCTTCTTCATCCGCCTCTCTCTCTGTTCTCTCTCTCCTCCCCTCCTGATCTTTCTCTATTCCTGGCAACCCCTCCCTGGTCGAGTGTGTGCTCCACCATGGCGGCCAGCCGTCACCCCTCTTTTCTTTAGGTTGCTGGACTCTCTCCCGATGTTACTACTGAGCCTCTCCGATGAGTGTGATGGTCAATATTGCTCTCCTTTCTGCACTCCTCTCCTCTTGACGTGGTGGTTGGCATTGCTCTTCTCTCCTTTCATCACCACGGTCTCTAATCAACATTCCTCTTAGGTGGTCGGCGTGTGTCATTCGACAGTGGCATGATGGCAGTTTTCTTCTTTTGTATTTCAAATTTCAAAATCTGAGTGTTAAGAGGAATTTTAAATTTTAAATGTTAGTGTTGGATTTCAAATTCTGAGTTTGAGGAAATTTTAAATTTTAAATGTTAGTTGTTGGTAGGTAGAGGGAAATTTGAAATTTCAAATTTGAAATTCAAATTTCTGTACTATAGGTTTGGTGGGGTTCCTCTTCTTTTCTTCTTTTGTACTCTCCTTCTTCTTAATAAATTTTGATGATTATTGTGCTATAACATTAATTAAAAAATATTTTTCAATTGGGAGAAATTTGTATCAGACATTTCACTATCTATTTTCACTCAGAGCGAAGAGGAAGAGTGATAACTGTATTCTCTCCTCATCAAGCTAAAAATTGCAAAAGGGATTTGACTTCTTGCAATCTTGGGTTTGAGCAGGGCTCAGATCGGTTTGGATCTTAAATCTTAAAATATTTTCGGACCTAAGTCCGATCTTAAGTTTAAAAAATATTACGGACTAGACTCAAGTAAGGATATGGCCCGATCCAGCATGCCTATTTTTAGTCCTAATAATAAATGATCCAATGGTACCTTCTCAACATTAGCAAACCAGATAGAAAAAAGAGCATTTATGTTCTTTTTCTTCAGATTTTCAGACCGTTATAATGCGATTGTAAAAGGCGAGCCAATTGAATATTAATTTTGAGCTTCTCTAGTAGAATCGTTTTTCAAGGATTAAAAATTTGTAACAGTTTTTAACTAAGGATTTCTTACTTGCATCCTGCTGCCCTTCTATGTAATATAAAGTTATCTAATTAAAAGCAGTTGGTCCAAATACTCAAAAACAATTAAAAAAGAACTATAAGAATCGTATTGTAGTATAAATTTACCTTGGAATCAGACATTATTATCTTGGGGCCTAGAGTATAACTAAATTTTGTACTTGCATTACGGGGTGGGGAAAAAAGACTTCGAGCGTCCTCTGTAAGAAACTCAAGGATGTTGAAATTTTTCTAATTAGGAGGTCATCCCTGCAACCTGGTAATGTTGGAAGTTGTGATCCTGACAACACATAAAAGCAACCATTCTTATCTATCCATACATTCAGTCACAAGAACACTATAAATTCACTTTCAAGAACTTTATTAGCAGTTCTCAAGAATTGATTACAAGCATATTCCAAAAGGCAAGAGTGCTGTGAAATAGATAAAAAGAAATACTGGGCCAACATCCAATCATCCGAAAACTTCACCAAAATTAAACATCATCTCAACATCTAACATACAAAAGGGAAAAAAGAATATACTAATTCATAAACCCTAACTAAAACCTGCATGACCTAAGTCCAACTATAGGATCCAAAGCTATCCCATAAGATGCCGCCTTAGCATGGTTCGTGCTCTCTTTATTTTTGCCTTTCTCCTCTTGATTTTCTTCTTTCTTTCTCTTCTTTTCTTGTTGATGAAGTCTAGGAGATCCTCTCAACGAAAAAGAAGTCTAGGAGACCCAGCTCAAGCTCCTCTTTAGATGTTTGGATTAGAACATAGCCATCATCATCTTCTTCCTCTTGCTTCTTCTCCCATTCTTGTTCTTTCCCTCTTCTCCGACTTCTTTTTTGTCCCCATCAAGAAATCCCAAGGACTCTAGCTCAAGAAGTAGTGAAGGTGGTAGACTGAAAGAAGACTCGTTTTCTCTTCTTTTCCTTCCTTAGCTCCCTCCTCCTTGTTGATCTCTTTTCCTTTAGTTTCATGAACTGTGAATCCCAGGAACCGGAATTGAAGAAGATCCTCGGGAGTATGAGTGAGGCCGTCGTCTTTTTTGACTTCTTTATTCTTCTTCTCGGCGAATGTAAGATATTCCTCATACGTTTGGATGAAGAGACTGGATTCATGCCACCTCCACGTCATCTCCTTCATGGCTAGCTGCAGGCTTTCTTCTCAACTACGTACTCTCGGTCTCTCCCACTTCCTCTCTCAGTCTCAATCCTCTGAGTAGGGCAACGGTTGATGATGGTTCATAGGTAGAGGTATCATATATTTATAGAACGTATCAAGTCCTAAGTGGAAGCGGAATAGAGGCAGCATCTATTTCTAGAACATAGTAATTCCTAAGTTGAAGCGGAATGGAGTACTATAGAAGCAACATCTCTTTATAAAACGCGTACCCGACGACTTTTTGATTCAGAAAACGTGTACCCAAGTTGAAACTGAATGAAATCATCAACACTATAGGATTGGTTTCCTCGACTCTGATCTTTAATTCCTCGCTTCGCAAAAGCAAGACTTGGAGACTCCGAGGCCAGCATCGTGGCAGAAGATGGTGGCGCCGCTGATGTAGTTATGACCGTTGACGAAGTCAAAGGCACACCTATTCTGCATTTCGTCCCCATCTGAGCCAACTTCCCTCCAAGAGTCTCGCCTCAAGTTTGGAGAGAGCAGTGATCGCCGCGGATTCGACAACGAGAAATGGAGACCGCAATCTCATGGACATTTTGCTTAAAGCGTTCTTTATGGTTTGAATTTTGAATATTTTTATGGCTCGAACTATGACTAATCTGAAAGCTGCATTGCGACTTGAATGAAATATTTGAGAGGTTTGTGTGTAGCGAGTTTTGAGAGAGGTTTGGGAAATCAAATTGCGCTAGGTTTGGAAGTTCTTGATATTGTATCTCTTTTCATCATAGTGAATTTTTCTCTGTTTGGTGGAGTATTTTCAGTCGAACTACGTAAATCTGTGTTTTTTTTCTTTCTTCTTATTTTTGTGTTTACTCTATTTTTTTATTTGTGCTCTATATTTCTTAGGCTTTGGAAGTATCAAATTTGCTAGGTTTCTATATTACTAGGTTTCATTGGAAATTGGTTGCCAAGTTCCTACATTACTAGGTTGCATGAAAAGTTGCGGCAAATTTGCGGAGTACGAATGTATTGAGGTAATATTGTACTCATCTCCCTCCTTGATAAGGGTCGGATTTTATCTTTCACGCAAAGAATGATCCACCTTCTTTTATGACGTAACTGTTGGATCGCCCAATGACCACTTTAAAATTTTGCCGCACATAAAGAAAATAAATTGGAGCACTTTGCGAGCTGTGCAATACGCAATCCGTGGTTATGTTGTCAAAAATGAACGTCATTCTTTCGCACGAAAGATATAACCCGATCTCTCTTGATAAATACATATTATTTTGCATGTCTCCAAACATTAGGCTTCATACCACTCCTTTCGTGATGTGAGCCATTGGATGACGCTCCACACAGCTCTTAAAGCACTTCAAATCCTTTAATTCATCCATTTACACAGATCTCAAAGTAACTATTATGCAATCCAACAGTGGATGCATAGACACAAAGATGCATCATCCGTTTGCCCCAAAAAATACAACTACTTGCCAACTTTATTTTCTTGGCATGTGGTAAGCAAGTTACAAATACAGTAGGACAGCTTTCAAAAAATATTAGCTCAAGGACAAGCTCTAAAAATGCTTCAACCACCTCAGCAAGTTGGAGAGCTGGAAATGATCTTAGAACATCCTCTTCGGAGTATGACCAAAACTGGAATTGGGGCTCTACCATCCCCTAGTCTCTATAGCTCCAGCTGGTGAGCTTACTGTTTATTTCTCTTATCACCACCAAAGAACTCTGACATTAGTCCACCTTCTTTGATTACATTTTGAGTTGAGTCTTTCTATAGGTTTATTAACAATGGTAGATTAATATGCCCATTCTATAAATCCTTGTGGAAGGCAACCATTTCGGAAAAGATGAAGATTTTTTTATGGCTCGCTTTACGCAACAGGCTACATACTGGAGAAGTTCTGGATAAGAAAGACTGGCATATCAGTTCTGGTTGCATTTTATGTGGAGCAAGATTTGAAATTATCAATTATCTACTAATTAAGTATCCTTTCTCTCGTAGCATTTGGACAGCTCTAAAAGTTTAGCTGAAGATTAGACACCAACCTTCCAACTTTGCTTGATGTTTCAGATGTTTCTGTTTCTCATATTGTTTTAGCACAAGTCTACTACCTGCCATGGAGGGAAGGTTTCACTCTTCGGAAGGATCATACAGAAGATCCCAATCCCTGAAAAATGCAAACTATTTAACTGGCTATGCTATAACCGCAAAATCCTAATTGCAAATACTCTTGAGAAAAAAAGGATTTCATGGACCCAGTAGATGTCACTTCTGTTACAACAAGAATGAATCACTGGATCATACCTTCATTGCGGTACCCAAGCGAAATGTGGAAAAGAACTCTACTGACATGCCACATTTCTGACCTCCCAATTGACATTGAGGACCATCTGGAATGAATGGAGACAGAAGCATTGTACTTCTGCTGAAGCTGGAGTGCTGGAAGTCCTCGCCGCAATCACTTGGTGGTGTCTCTAGAAAGAAAGAAACAACAAAGTCTTTTGTTCGGAAGCTAAATCATCTGGCGAGTTAGTCCGAACTATTTTATTCTTGGCGAAAGACTGGACAAAATTCTCGAAGTCTAAAACTCTTCGCTTCTTCATTTCAGACTTGCACACAAAACATAATTAAACTCTTCGCCTCTGTTTTACTTCAGTGCCCAGCCGCTAGTTTAAGGAGTATCAACCGCACTCTGTCTGAATTCAGCAACGGCCACATTGATTGAAGGAAGGATCTGAACTCGACACCAGGAAGATACACCATGAGATAAATGGGATCAACTGGTTGATGTTAACACTTGCTCTACTTACTGTTTCCATAGGGGCATGTTCTTTCGTCCTGAGAGAACAGCCACATGTATTTTTGTCTTCGTGCCTCCCACCTCACTGGTACAGAGCCTACAACTCATTTCACCTTCTAGTCTGTATCATCAACTTTTAAATATTTTAATACAATATTCTATGCAAGGGGGAATTTCCTCACTTCCTCCTTGCTTACTTTCAAAAAAAAAAACAACCTTGGTATCTTCTGGTTGAATTAGTTCACTTGGAAAGTTCGTGTGGGATGGACCCGGCTGCTTGATGCTATGGTGTTTGTCATTGGGTTTTCATTGTTTCAGATTGTCTCTCCATTCTTTCCTTACTTGAGACATTTTTTGTTTTTTATTTACTCCTCTGCAATCTCTGCTTTCCTACTCTCTTCTTCCTCATGTACATTCAGTTCAAATAAATGCTAGGGGGCTGCTGTTGCAGCTTCCCTTACCATCCAAAAAAAAGGGAAAAAAAAAAAAACATTCCAGAAAGAATACACGAGTGCATAGGCTCCTTGAAGATTGTTCGAGGAGCACCAGACCCTATGGCTTAATGCAATTCACGTTACCATGACTGCAGTTGTATATGGTGTTTTTCATTTAAGCTCAGTTTAAATGTTTTTAATTCTAAAATAATCATTCTATACTTCCCTTGAATTTAGAATTAAAAATCTACTAGTTAATAGATGGCCTTTGGTTGTTAAAGTAAAATGCAAAATACCAACCTAATTAATACCCGGCATGTATATTTTTTGCGTCAGTTCTTTTTTTCTAATCTGTTCTCTTTTTTTCTTCCTGAAGTGAATAGTGTGAATCTTGATTTTATTGTTAGATGGTAATCCATGATACCTCATAGTTATGGAGTTAAAAAACCAACATATAAAATCATGAAACGTCATCATTTAATTATCCAACCTTAAGCAATTTCAATCAGCTTTCCATCACAACCTTACTTCCCGACATGGATACCTGTTCTTGATGGTGATGTTGAGGATAAGGTGAGCCCCAGGCTCCAAAGTCGTACAAGATCCCCACAACGAATCCGAGGGGAGTGGCATCTGGGGTCAGCCTCAGAGCCCAGGGACCCTGGCCTAAACAACGAGGATTTCATGAAAGCTATGAAAAACTTCCTCATCTTCACATTGTACCTCGAATGCTGATATAGATGATAACAAAGGAACATCTACTAGTCGATGCTTCAAAGGCAAGGAGGTAGGCCATATAGCAACATCACATCCTAAATAATTTGCAAATTTAACCAAAAAGATACTTGAAATGCCATTGAAGGATTCAAAAACTACTGAAGATTTTCAAGTTGATAGATATGGAGATGAAGGAGAGACCCTTCATTTACAAGTATTTTCTGCAACTATGCTAAGTGTGTGATCACTTTTGTGATCTTATCCTCAATATTGAAAAATATCGTCCCTTGTGAATTGGTTCAAGCACTCAAGGTGAAGACTGAGGCCAAGACAAAGTCATATCATTTATCTAGTTTTAATGAGACGTTAACCATCAGCAATTAATTAATGCTTCATCACATTCTCCAACTGGGAGAAACTTTGTTGATCAAGTTTTGTATCAGATATTTCACTGTCTATTTTCCCTCAGAGCGAAGAGGAAGAGTGGTAACTGTATTCCCTCCTCATCAAGCTAGAAATTGCAAAAGGGATTTGACTTCTTGCAATTCTTGGCTTGTTCCTCGGTTTATGCCGTTCGAGCACGCACTCAACTGGCTTATCAGAAACACAGAACAAACATCAAATACCAAAGAAGGCTTTCACAAAGACCAACCTCGTTGCACCTGACCCACTATTCACAACGACTGATGAAAGCAATTCGTGTTACCTCACACTTTGCAAGCCCATTATCTCTCAGAAGCTGATCCTTTAAAAAAAAAAAAAAAAAAAAAAAGAAAGAAAGATGCTTTATGTGTGGAAAATATCATTATCAGTATCTCCTGTGAGACTTCATGGAAACATAAATTGTCCATCTCCCAGAATCCTTTCTGAGAGAATTTATTTATCACTACATAATTCCTGTAGATGGTAAGCTTGCTCGAAATGTCAATTTACGAAACAAAAAACCCTCTATATGCACTTAGTGCAAGCTCCAAAATGATTACATAACTCAATATATCAGTCTCACTAAAATCCAGCTTGCAAATAATCTAATGTCACAGCAAATCTATTGCTGCCGTCCAAACTCCATAAGTTGCCAAAACATGCATTGTGTATATTTCAAATCAACCTAATATATATGTTAGCTTAAAGGAACATACAAATACAGTCTAAAAAAGAAATAGAAAATATTATGAATGAAAAAAGAAAAGCATGAAACTTGCATGCAATGTCAGTAGGTACAGGGGCACCTGGTGGGACAAAGGAACATCAACTAGCCGAAGCTTCAAATGTAAGGAGATAGGCCACATAGCAACATCACATCCTAAATAATTTGCAAATTTAACCAAAAGGTACTTGAAATGCCATTAAAGGATTCAAAAACTACTGAAGATTTTGAAGTTGTTAGATATGGAGATGAAAGAGAGACCCATCATGTAGCTCTGCTTAATAGCTATCCAAACTAGAGATATACGAATATTTTCTGCACCCATGCTAAGTTTGTGATCAGTTATGTGATCTTATCATCGACATTGGAAATATTACCAATATCATCTCTAATGAATTGGTTCAATCACTCAAGAAGAACCGAGACCCAACCTCAGCCATATCATTTAGCTAATTTTAATCAGATATTTACCATCGGCAAGCAACGCTTCATCACATTCTCCAGTTGGGAGAAACTTTGTTGATCAAGTTCTGTATCAAATATTTCGCTGTCCATTTTCACCCATAGCAAAGAAGAAGAGTGGCAACTATATTCCCTCCTCATCCAGCTAAAAATTGCAGAAGGAATTTGACTTCTTGCAATTCTTGGTTTGTTTCTCGATTTATGCTGTTCGAGCACACCCTCAACTGGCTTCGCAAAACGAGAAAATGTGGTGGCCGAGGAGGAAACTCTAGCAGAAATGGAGATGGTATGATAAAACATAAACAAGATTTCCACAAAACTACAATCCATGTTGCAGAGCACCATCCACCATGCATGCAAGCAGGTATGATAGAGCAAAAGAGTGCAAGCATCGGAAACAGAGAACAAACGTCAAATACCAAAGAAAGCTTTCACAAATACCAACCTTGTTGCACCTGACCCACTATTCACTGCGACTGATGAAAGCAATTCGTGTTACCACACACTTTGCAAGCCCATTATCTCTTCAGCGGCTACGCTTAATCTTTTTTTTAAAAGAAAAAAAAAATAAAAAGGCAAAAAGAAGATGCCTTACGTGTGGTGAATATCATTATCAGTATATCTTGTGAGACTTCATGGAAACATAAGTTGTCCATCTCCCAGAATCCCTTCTGAGAGCATTTATTTATCACTATATAATTCCTGTAGCCACAATAGTAAGCTTTCTCGAAATGTCAGTTTTTGAACCAAAATACCCTCTTTATGCACTTAGTGCAAGCTCCAAAATGATTACATAACTCAATAATCAATCTCACCAAAATCCAGCTTGCAAGTAATCTCATGTCACAGCAAATCAGCAAATCTATTGCTTGTCTGTCAAAACTCCATATGAGTTGCCAAAACATGCAAATGTACAGATTTCAAATCAACCTATTATATATGTTAGCTTAAAGGAACATAGGAATGCAGTCAAACAAAGTAGAGAAAATATTATGAATGAAAAATGAAAAGCATGACACTTGCATGCAATGTCAGTAGGTACAGGAATACCAGATGGGATTTCTGGTGTAACTAGCCTATGCATCGCCTATAAAAGAAAATATGTATTCCATTATATTTCACCCATATTGGAATATAGAAAAGGCAGTGATGAGGGGAAAATTGAGAATTAAAAAATCTTATAGGATAAACAATTTAATATACACTAGGAAGACGAACAATAACAATTGTTGATTTACCAAAAGCTGTTGGTGCAAATACTAAGAACAATAAACAAAAGGAGACTATACAACTATAAATAAACAAACTGATGAACAAAATTGATTAGGTCTGTTGGCTAAGGATGTGCTTATGCCCATCTCTTTATTCTTTTATTGAACGACTTGGCATTGGTATTCCATAGGAATCCCCCTGGGGTACATTTAATATAGGAATAGACTTTGTTCATAAATCTCTAATAGTCAGAATTTAATGGAAATCTATGCACAAAAAAAGAGAGTTTAAAACTAGTGGAACTTAAGAAAGCACCACAGAATAGTTTTGTGGAAACATATATCGAAAGATGAGACTTAAATAGAAATCCAAGGCCATCAGATGCTCAAATTATGATATCTTCTTTTACTTGTCTCATTATAGAATGACAACATATGATGAACTACTAACAAATGCACATGACTTAACGGAAAAACATGCAAGACCAAATTATCAACAGGCTTAACATAAGATAACCAGTTCACAACAAAGATGTTTGCAACATTAAAATGAAGTGCCTGAAGTAAATGAAAATATTACTGAACCACCAAATTAAATCATTGTTCAAGTATGTATCTTGAACCTTCATCAACACCATGTAGGCTTATGAGGATCTGAATCATCACTGCTTTATCCTAGTTTGTTCCTATTTGGATTTTATCTGTCCGAAACATGACTCCAATATGAATCATAACTCACGTACCAAGTGCCACTCCATGTATTCTCTCACAGTTGAGATACATTTGATGTCAACAAAATGTCATACCAACTAATCCTCAACAATCAGTAACTGCAAGTCATCCATGATACATGGGATGTTGCCTAAAACTTTTAGGCATCTGAAAGCCTCAGATGCCTATATTATTAATCTTAGTGGCTTTTCACAAAAACACCCGTACCATATAAAATTGTGTTTTAAGAATCCATGTTATCAACTGATCACCATGAATTCTGAACCATGACTCAATATATTCCAAACATGAGCATGAGCAGAAAACAGTACTCAGTTACGTTGATAAGGCCAATGAACTCTGATAAAGGGTAGTATGGTTCACTACTGAGTTTTCCACATTATCTTGGAGACCAAATAGATGAGGGTAAATGAAGTATCTATGAAACAGCATCACAATTGACCAATCAGATTAGTTCTACCAAGTAGAAGCATAACGAGAGAGAGAGAGAGAGAGAGAGAGAGAGAGAGAGAGAGTATTGATATGATTGGGGAACAATTTTGATGTTCAGATAGGCTTTTGGCACAAGATCCTTAATATCCAGGGGAAGTTCTTTCCTTGGTCAATTGCTATTTAGGATAATATTTGTTATGATGGCCATTCACCAATTACCATAACCAAAATGCAAGTTGGATACTTGGAGTTCAACTGGAACATAAATTTATGGTTTGCCAATTTTCGTTTTTAATAAAGGAAGATTAATGGCATTAGAAGTAGGGTCATCAAGTAATCTGAGAAGCTTGATTGCAGACTATATTAAGCTTGAATCAAGCTCAGTTGTATGATGCTCAAAAATATTATAAGGTATGATAATATAAGATAGTATTAAACAATCATTGCATCTAATTCTGCCTGATGCTTCCTCTGGAGTATCAGATTAATTTGATGGAGCTCTAGACTGACTACCCGAAACAGCATAGATGCAACAGTTTGTCATTAGGCACTGGGAGGTAGACTGATCTATGCCAGGCACTGCAACTTCTAGGTGGAGAATATGGCAAGATGGCAGGTAAAGAATTCAGAGCTGAGCTGACCTTGGGTTCCACGAGCATCAAGTATGAAAGAAATTTTTTCCCTGTAATAGATGGATCGAGGTAACAAGGGAAGGCTCAATAATGAGCTGATTTGTTGCTTAGCTATCAATTCCATGCTGAGGGAAGCAACTGAACAGAAATTAGCAATCATTCATAGATGCAGAAATTTCCTGCAGGTTTGATGGCAACTAGGGCACTGAGAACTGAGGAAAACATACCGTGACATAAAAAAATTCATGATGAACCAGGGTACGAGGGAAACATACCCTGACATATATATATATATATATATATATAGGCACAGCTTACACAGGTGCGCTACATAAGTTCATTTCTTATATTAAATGTATTCCAACAAGGATACATTAACATAAGGAGACAGAATCGTAGGAACATAAATCTTGTAAGAGCTAAAGCACTGTATATCACATGCGTATGAAAATATTCAATAGGTTTGGAGTTCCTTACTGGACCTTTTTCAGCCTAATGATGACACCATCAATGGAAGCCTTCGTCAAAGCTCTAGCCTAAAAGAACTTATATGAGCTTGATGTGTTCAGCTCAGAATAATTGTGAAATCTACTGATAAAGCATCAAACATTAATGTGTCAGCAAGTGAGATCTTTTATATAGATTCAGGTTGAGCTCGAGCAGAAATTGTCAGATATGGAGGCTTCTTTGACTAATTTCTTCACAAAATGGCAAGAATAAGAGGCATTTGCAAACTTCAACATAAAGAATATTGATTGCATTTTCCATTTTTTCACTTTTTGATGAATGTACAAAATTTCCTAAAATGACAGACATAACAAAGTAAAAAAAAGAAAATTAAGTAATACACATGATGTCTTATACATCACTGAGACTATTATCATATATGAATCAGGAAATTACCTTGGAGATCTGGCACAAAGGCACCTTCCACATGTAAAAAGCTTCAACAATGAACGTGGTCTCTGTTTCCTGATTCTCAGATTTGAGAGCTGTAGAGACGATTTATAAAGTGAATAGGATGCTCATTATGAAAAGGTGACCACATGCACACACATGTTACAACTAAATTATATAATGAAAACTACAGCAACTACTTGTTTTGGGCATCCCTCATAAAAAGAATCTTTTAGAGTTAATTTGCCTAACGATCAAAACTATAGATGAATAAATATTCTTTCTATATTAATTACTGGTACAAAGATATCAATTTATGTCAATGACCATGGTAACTATATCAGACACCAAATATTTATATGAAGTACTGACATTCCAGAACCTCGGATTCTCTGTTATCAGGGTGGTATTACCCCCACCCCCTGGCCTGTGTAATGTGCACAATTGGACCACATATTGGGCCCGTGCACACATGAAATAAGATAATACCAAGCCCTTTTGAAGGAGGCATCCTTCAATTTGACTAAACTATTGACTACTTGGTAAGGAAAGCTAGCCTGCAGCTTTTAGTGGCGAGTGTGATTCAAGATGTTGTTTAAAACATCAAAAATAACAAGAAAGTAACTTGTTGTCATTATCTATAAGAAGCTCATCAACCTTGTCCTATGATTGTTAAAAAATTCTCACTGAGGGAAAGGGAATCAATATGCATACAAAGATGCAATACATGATATTTCAGTGCGATACCTTTGCTCGCGTTATCCTAGAAGCTTTCCAGCAGAGTAAGCTTCTCGATCTGGGCTCCAATCTCCTGTATAATTAGGGTAACTATCAATACAACCAAACAAGCTTGTTCCCTAAAGCACAGTTGAGATAATAAATTAACCAAACACCTTACATGCGTAATGGAGAACTAGAAAACAATGCTCAGTAAATGTGTGGGCTGCATTACTTCAAGTGCATAACATCCTAGCATAGTTACAACTTCCAAGTATAGTGAAGAAAAGGCACCAAAAAATTCCGCATAGAAGGATGAAACTCATGATGATTTAAACTTTTCCACCATTTGTTATGAAATGAACGTTACTGTAAGATATAGTTAGAGTGTAGCCTTTTATATATAATTACAATACAAATATGGTAAAATGCTGTCCGTTACTTAGTATGTTATACATTGTATGATTCTCTGCATGTATTGTACACACAAGAGTGAATACATAGGAACTCTTTATGTGATGTCTTGCAGAATGGGTGGTGATCAAGATCAGACTAAATATCAAACTTAAAAGACGCCTGCTGCCTTGGCAAAGAAAAAGGAGCCTGATCAGCTAGAGCTGCAAATTAACCAAGCAGTTCATGAACAGCTTGGGCCCAGCTCAATAGTACTCTCCCTCTCACCCTCCCTCCACTCCAAACCACGCATCAGAAGCTATCGAGCACCAATACACGATGAGCCATTCCTCTTCTGTGCTTTAAGTCAAGCAGACAGAGAAATTCCAATCAGAAGCTCAAGAGGAAAAGAAACACGCAGAGAGGAAAAATAAGGATCCCAGGCAATGAATGGGATATGGAAAGCTTGATGTAACTATCAGATTGGATGATACAAAGGCAATAAACAAGCAAAGAGAAGAACAATGCTCAAGCGGATTAGCTAAGATTGATATAAAGATCGGATCTGAGTATGTGATATGGAGGAAAGCATTTAGATTCTGCGCCTCTCAAACATGTGCATTAATCAAAGTGGAGGCCTAAGGTTGAGAAATATGCAGCCTCCCAAGTGTAAATTTTTGGAGTAGGATGGAATTTTATAATCTAAGCTGGATTTGACAGGTTGACCTACTAAACTTTATGTAGTTTTTGGAAGTGGGGGCAACAGTTTGCATGAATGCAATGTAAATATTCACCATCACCCTCCAATAATTCTAAGTACACAACTTTGTTAAAGAATGGCCAATGAAAGATTCTTAACGATGTGCTATCTTTAAAATAGAAACTTCCCTCTCTCTTTTTTTTTTGACTATGCAACTCTTGATAATGTATATCTTGGTTGATATAATGTTTTCTTAAATCATATAAAATTAACTATACTTCAGTACTCACAATTAGCCTTTCACCTCGGTGAGTGGGGGTGGTGTCAAAAAGCCCGTAACATGAAACTCCCGTGCTTAATGTTGTGGTGTCTGCAGGACACCACCTTCCAAGACCCTTTCAGTACCACGCGATGCAGCAGGAAGAAAGAAGAAACAAAACAAAAAAAAAAACAATCAAAATACGTGGATCAGCCACAAAAGGGCTCGCCTCCACGGGGCATGCAAACTTCACTATGAAAAGAAAATTTTACAAGAGGAGACCTCACCCTCAACCCTTGTACACCCAATTCTCTCTCACTTGAAGTTTCCCTCACAAAAGCTCTCTCTCTCTTGGAGACCCCCCTGAACCCCTGAAGAGCCTGGCGACCGCTGTCCAGGAGCCTCCTGCTCCTTCTCTCACAGCACGTCCGCCTCTCTCTCTCTTCAATCGGGGTCGTACGGCCTTCGTACGGCGAGAAAACGAACCACACGTCCCTCTGTTACGTCTCAGGGCCTTTTAAAGGCATAATTGGACTTTAAACCTTGATTAGAGAAGGATTAGGACTCCTTAATCAAAGCCAAAAACCCCTTGGACCGTCGGATCAAGACCGAAAATCACCTGGGCCCTTCGATCGCGCTCCGGTCCACGGAATAGTGCCGTGGACCGCGAGAAACGCGTGGAAAACGCCCACGCGGTCCGCAGACCGCGCCGTGGACCACCCGGTCCACGGTGGACCGGGGCAAGGGGCCAGCAGGCCCGCTGGCCTGGGCCGGCCCGCGCGCGCGGGCCTGGGCCGCGCCTGCGCGCGGGCCTGCGCGCGCCTGGGCCGCGCCTGCGCGCGGGCCTGCGCGCGCCTGGGCCGCGCCTGCGCGCGGGCCTGCGCGCGGGCCTGCGCGCGCCTGGGCCGCGCGCCCGCGTGCGCCTGGGCCGCGCGTTCCGCTGGGCCGCGCGCCCGCCTGGGCCGCAGGCCCCCCCGCGCGCGGGCCTGGGTCGCGCGTCCCGCGCGCCGCTGCCGTCCGCCGCCGGTCGCCGGCGATCCTTCGCCGCCTCGATTTTCGTGCCATCTTCGAAAGCTCGTATCTTCTCCATCCGAGCTCCGATTCAGGTGATCTTGGTCTCGTTGGACTCCGTTTTTCGGCAACTCGCTGTTCATGGGCTCTCGAGGCGTCAATCCAATGTTATAGTAGGAAAAATATCCATACCAACTCACTTGATTATACGGATTATATCCAACCTGCCAATCCAATTAGAATTTTGCTTGTCAATTATATATGTTAAAGCATGAAAAGATCCGGAGGAGGGAACCAGATTTGCAGATCCAAATAATGTTTGTGAGTCTCCGTGTGTGAGAGAGTGAGACAGTCAGGCACACATACACACACGTGCTCGCACGCACAGGAGAGAATGGGATAATATTTGTAATCCCTCCGGTTCATCCCCCCCTAAAATGCAAGGCCTCTCTAATCACCCAAACTGAGTCTCAGCTAAACTGCAGCTCACCACACTGCTACCGCTGTTCTAGGGACCTACATCGGGTCATAAGGGTGTGTCCAACCTATTGTGGCCCGATGGGACACAACAAACTCAGGAAGCAAGCCTGAATCTGACCCAGTTATAATCAGGTCGGTTTGGGTGATGCGCTTATTTCATCAGGGTTTAGCTGGGTCGCCAGCCTGGGTCAGAACTTGCTGAACCGACACCTATGCCTTGAAATCCCTGGACCTTGTGAATAGCTGCAAAAGACAGCACACTGTTTTGATAACTAGCATGGATGACTGTGATCACCAACATGATGAGAAGTATTTTACTATTATACATAATTAATAAATAGAGTCCGATTTTGCCCAGTGTACTTCACTCATTTCTCTCCCCCTCCATTAAAACATGGGCGAGTACCAAACAAGGAAGGTTGTCTTTATCAAAAATCGAGTACACATAGCAGACAGCTGGAGATTTGGGACGTCTTAACGGTGTTATGTATCTTTGAATCAAAAAAAGCTCATGAAGGGCAACTGGAAGATGCACGGCCAAGATCTTTTGCATTATAACACTTGAGATATATAAGTCTATCGGTATATGTGTGTATGCTGCAGGCAAAGATATTAAAAGCTAATCAACAAGTTTTTTTACCATAATTAATTAACTTGATCAGAAAGATCAGCCGATATCAATTGTCCATTAGCTGAGGGAAGATTGTACACCATTGACAAGTGGATATGAATACCATACAGAGCAAGTAGTTTTTACCAAATTCAGCAGAAATCATATAAAAGGTGGATTTATCTGACAGCTAAGCAGTCTCACAAATAAAATGTTCTTTAAGAATCATGTCTAATAGTATCAAAATCACATTCAGGATTATATTATCAGTAGGAGATTTTTTTTTTTTTTTAATAGAACAATTTGTTTGAGAGGATTCTACATTTCCATGAGACAATTTACAATTACCTAGTGAGAAAGATCCTTTTCATATCTTAACTCCAAATGTGATGAAAGCTTAATAATATTTTCGGCATAGAGTACATATTTCTGATTTTCTATATGCTTTATTATCCAACCTAGATAATTTCAAGAAAGCAGCTTTAATAGTAAATTTACTTACCAACCAGTTGCAGAAACGAAGATGGATACAATCCAAAAGCAGACATACAAGGTAATTGCTTATAACTTTTCATTTTTATTGCGCAAATAACAAAAAAAACTAATGATAGCAATCAGAAGATACTACGGGTAAAAACTGCAATTCTGGTACTTACATGTTTTCTTGTTCAAGCTTTTCAGCAATCGATATTACTTTGCGTCTAGACCATCCACCTTGCTGTGAACAACCTTCAGCTTGTTGAATGACATGTGCAAGGGATACTTTTCCTCTAACCAAGCTTTGTCTCCGATATTGTCCATCACTTTCCCTACTATGAGGAACCAAGTTACCTTGGTGCTGCAATGATGAAGCTTCTTCAACCCATGCACCTTCAAGTCCCTCCCTAGGTCCTATACTGTTATTAGTTAATTCAACGTTCCCATGCCCTAGAGGTGAAGCTCCTGTTTCAATGATTTCACCTCCTGCCATTACATGGGGATCACAGTGCAACCATCTAGCTTGACTGGAGCCAATCCCTTTGACACCATTTTCTTTTGGAAGCAGCCTTCTTAAAAGTTTTTCAGATCCTGGATAAAGTGAATTTCGATTGATGATAGATTGCCGCATTGTCATATGATAATTCTCAGAAGCAGGCAAAACATGTGGATTTTTGACATCTGATTTCACATCTTTCCTAGATTCACATCTGATTTCAAGTTTTACCGCAGAAGAAAGTACGGATTCAAATGCTTGTAAAATCTGTCCTCTGAACTTCTCAGCTTTGGATTTGTTTACTTGAGAGCTGAACAACAATTGCACAGTTGGGGCTGTAAGGAGGAAAGCAGTAACATCAATCATTCAATTTTAAGCCATTAAGAGTGGAATACTTTTCAAAGTAATTCAAGAATCTTCTTTTGGAATAAGGTTGACAATGCAACATGTATTCAGGAATCCTCATGGTGAGGCAAGGAGAACCACAAGAATTATGCAAGAAAAAATATCATGCAAAAAGGAGAATTTCAAGCTAATAATCCCATATTTAAAATGCTAAATCTAATATCACTGTTTCCACAGCTAGAAAACCTTTTAAGTAACAACAATAATGGAGAATAATTCAGGATGTGTAGACTAGCTGCAATTGTCTTTGTCCAAATTATAATATCATGAACAAGTTCTACAATTTTTTGCCCTTTTGGCAAGAGCATACAGGCAATGTACCACACATCCCACATATACCCTTGACCCCCTAAACCAAGGTGAAGGTGGGATTTGAACCCAGGACTCTACCAAAACCACCAAGAGACTTTTCCAACTTGGTAAACTGGCAACATCAATCAAGTTTTACAATTTGCTAAGAACAAAAATATAACTTGCATGTAGGATAAGAAAAACAATGCGGACTGAACAGATCAAAAAACCTTAGCATGCAAGAATCTTCTCATAAACTATAGAAACATCACAAGCTCATCTCAATTATTTGCTATCAACTTTGCAAATTCTGCTTTGTTGTTTATTGCTTTTACATGCTATATCTCCCCCCAGCAGCCATCTCAAATTATTCACACAATTTTGATCCAGCTACATACATTCAAAGAACATTTAGACATCCGACATGTGTTATTTCTTTTTGTGGAAGGCAGGATACATGAAGCAACATGTATTCTTACCAGCACTAGGCTAACTGAATTTAGCCTACCTTCTAGATACAAAATTTCCTCAGTGTATTTGTTTGAATATTTTCATGTTATTTTCACAATTTTGATCCGACTATCGTACAATATTCAAATAACATCTCAATATTATAACTGAATGTGATGTTTCTTGATCTGGAATAAATGTAATAAGGTCAAACACAGGATATATGGACTTACAAGGATTTAGGATCTTACCAGCACCAAGGCTGACTGAATTGAGCCTTCCTTCTTGAGATAAAAATTGCCTTAGCATGCTTGATTGAATACTCTCAAGTACCGCTCGCCAGATCTTTTCATTATCCTTGTTGGTTTTGCCATAATTATATCCTTTACCTTCTTTAGAAGCTCCACTTGATCGCATAAGACAGCATGGAGTGTGCTCACCATGTCCTGTTCCACTGAGATGATTATCGATCATCTTACCATTAGCACGAACTACATCATTACCACCTATGCTGCCATGACTTCCAATTGCAGTTCCTCTTGACAAGTTCCTATCACAAATATGCATCTCATCCTGCTCATTACAAAAATTCCTAGGTTTATATCTGTTGCTGTAGTTGTTTAGCACCAATGGGCTATTTTTGAGACTGGCATCTGCAGAACTTGGCAACATATATTGTTGATCTGGAGCAAGTTGAAGCAGAGCAGCTGTAAGCCATGTCAATTTGTCATTTGACACCCTCAGCTGTTTTTCAGCTTCAGATAGTGTTTTCAGAGCCTGACGCAATTTTTCCATATCTTCCTTGGGTACTGAAATAATCAAAATTTAAGACACTAATAAGTTTCGCAAACCATAGAAAATAGGGAGAGGGCAATAGTAGCATAGTAGCATGCTTCTGCAAACTGAGCTGAAGCAGGATGGACCTAGTCAATTCATGCAAGAAACATGCTGTTCTATCATGTACTGAGATTACTTGCAGCCAAGTTAAGCAGAGGATGAAACCCAATAGTAGCTAAAAAGTAACCCAATATCTGACTTGGAAATACGAAGTTGAAGCAGAAAGAATTATCACTCACAGGTTGGTTGGCGAAAAAACTTTCTGCGTAGTCTTTCTTGTGTGAATACATAGCTACCTGCAAGGATATCAGTAATAATTGTAGCAAGTTGTGACATTAATGCTAGAGGCTCCGCTCCAGTTTCCATTATCTCTCTTAAGCTCTTCACAGTATTCACAGTGTCAGCAGACAATGCCAAATCAAGCAGATCCACCAATTTTTCATCAGACACCAAACCAACCTGGGAAAGGAACAGATAACATTAAGAATGGTTTATGTCAGATACTGCAAAATCAAACTGACACAGCAGACCAATGCAGTAACTTCCCTCATTAGTTAAAGTGAACTATACACAGCTCCAATGCCTAATTTACAGAATCCTAGTTACTAAATGTGCCACAAAGAGGCAACGGTTACTTCATCACTCGCCAAACTGAAGCAGTGGTTAAAACTATGAAGAAGAGATCACAATTCTCATATGGGTGTACCACCTCTATGTACATGAATTATGCATCCTTGAAAATGGTAGGCCTGGAAATTATATCTTTTTAACTGTCTATGGCGTAACATATGACTGCTAAGGTACAGATGGTTTTTTTTTGGTTCACCATAACCGTATTTATGACTGGAATTCATATCATTCTGTCCTGACCTCCAAATTTCTCTGTTTCTTCATCATTCAAAATCAGCTCATAAGATTCTCATTTAAACTTTTGAAAATTCAAATACTTTTTGATTGAAATCTATCTGAATTAGGAAATTAAATTCAAATACTGATTATATTAAGCTTGGCATTTTGGTGAGAGCCATATTCAAGTTCAGCAAAATCCATTTGAATTGGGAAATGAAGATGATAAAATATTTTACACCACATCAAGAAGCATATAAATTAAAATGAAGAGTAAGGGAAAAACTCACAAGCTCCTGAACAAGAGGTAGAGAAATTCTTTGCCCAAGCAAACTCAGCTGATCAAGGGTCATCTCAGCATCTCTTAATGATCCATTTGATCGTGATGCTATTAGTTTCAAAGCATCCTTCTCAATTTCTAAGCCTTCACTGGTTGAAATCCACTGCAAGGTAGAGATGACATCGGAGTCTTTCAGTTTTGGAAAAAAGAACTTCTGGCATCGGGAAATGATTATATGAGGCAAATGGTCAAGATTCGAACTGACAAAGATATAGACCACATGCCTGGGTGCTCGGTCAATGATCTTCGAGATGACACCCCATGAATTAGGGGGCAACGTATCACAGTCATCAAGAATGAACACTCTATACTGTGATGATGATGGTGATAGTGTTATGTTGTCAAGAACATCCATTATGCTCTCACAGTCAAAATTACTGACTGACCCCACTTCCACCACATTTCGACTCTTACCCAAATTATGTGAGATGCAGGAAGCACAGAAATCACAAGGTTTCAGATTCTCCACAGATTGGCAGTTCAAAGCTTTAGCAAATACACGAGCACAAGATGTCTTCCCTGTTCCATGAGGTCCATAGAAGACATAAATCAACCCAACTTTCTTCCTTAAAACAGCATTTGAAAGAGCTTGCACAACTAAGTTTTGCCCCACAAGATCTTTGAAGGTTTTTGGCATGTATTTCTGGGTCAGGCTTCGATGCCTACCATGGCAGCACCCTCTAGATTTCTGCTGATTACCTGCCTTTGCTTCAGATGCAAGGTCGGAGTCTTCATCTCTTAAGCTGTGATTGGAAAAATTTCCAAGTTTTCCTGCATAATCCCGCGCCAAATAAGGAGGATTGGCACCACTATGCTGCGATCCTGATGCTTCGACAAGTAATGGTAGTGCCTCTGAATCAGAGCCTGTCGACGAACTTAAATGATCAGATGCAATTTGAGGCATGTTTGAAGTATTCCCTTGGCTCTGGCCAACAGAGCCTTCAGCTTTTCTCAGCCTTGAATCAGATAGCCCACAGGACAAACTCCTTCCTGCCAAATCTAGAAATGTTTTGCCTCTATGGTGAATCCTTGACCAATTCCATGGAATCCCACATACATGTCTTGGCACCTGCGCAAATTCTAGCTCAGCATCCTCTTCTGATCCTTCCCCCATGTAAAACTTCCGATTCACTGAAACTTGAGCTAACGATTTCGAATCAGTAGACATATTATTGTGAGCTCCTAAACTTCTAGAATCAGTAGAACCACAAGCCCTCCTCCCACCTTTAAACCTACGCTTCCTGCCCCTGTTCAACCTATTAGAATGGCCATAACTGCTTGCTTCTGGCTCCTTACGGATCTTCTCTTCGCCTGTGTGCCTCCCATGCTGACATAAATGAGAAGGATTCCTCCTCTCATTGTCTGTAAGACCCGCAACCTCCTCCAATTGCTCTGAGAGAGTCTTGAGACGGGCACCCTGTCCACGGGTACCCCTCTGGGAAATCCTATTGTCCTTTGCCTCCACCTTTTGGGGTAAGTCTTCAGGAGGATCGCTCCTTCCATGCGAAATATTACTCCTTCGACTCTTTCTGCTGTGCTCTTCCCCTTTATTCATTTCAGCATCTATATCTCTGCCCTCAAGTTTGTGATCGCTGCTTGAACCTGCAGCAGCAACTCTTGATGTTGCAACACCTGCAGCCCATGGTGAGCTTGTGAACAACCGTCCCACTTCCCTTCGCCCATCAACACCTAGAGAACTCCCTCCACCATGCACCGCACCATCCTTTGCCGGTCTCTTAGCGCAGCTGCCCCCGATGTAAGGGGAAAGCCATGATGGAGGACTGGTGGAGGGATCTCTAAGGGATCTGGACTTCTGAAGGACAATGAGATCCCTCATGAGGGACCTCTCGGCCGGGTTGGGGCTGTGGCGGTGCATGTGGCTCTTCAAGTGGATGCAATTGGTCAGGTGCACGTGGTTGCAGAGATGGTCGCTGATGGCACCATACTCATCCTTGAGATGATTACGGATTGCACTGCTCTCATCTTTGAGAAAATTCCTGCGTACCGCCCTGGTCATGATCAAAACCTAATCGAGTCTTCTTGAGGCAATAACAGCAGCAGAAGACCATAAGAAACGCATAAATAGCTGTTTCCGCCCTCCAAATTGCCATCTTGGTCTTGATAATAACAATGCCGGACCGTAGCATGCATTTCATCTCAATCTATTCCACCAACGTCCACGAAATCGAATCCCATATGCCTTCCCCCCCTTCATACAAGACACGATATAACCCGGCATTAGTTCAGTCCCTGAATTCTTGAAGTTGAAACAGGCACCAAGAAAGAATCTTGTTTTCAACTCATAAAGATTAAGAAAAGCCAAAGATAATGACGAAGACTCTGCAAGAACTCAAGCTCTACTAAAGAAAAGCTAGCGAAAAAACAAAACCTTTTTTTCTTTCATATGGCCAGAAGATTGAAAAAAAAAGAACCGAAGAGACGAACTCACTTGAAGCTGAAATCGGGAGTAACCCTAGGAGCTACTCAACTCACCACTGTACCAGAAGCTTCGAAACCGAAATCAAGAATTATCCTGCAAAACAAACACCGAAAAAGATATCAACATCGTCCCTTTACGTCAGCTTCCTGTTTCAAGAACTGAAACCTACAACCCTCAAATCTTTTCGGATATTATGAAAACCAAGAACCATCAAAGCCGAATGAGAAGAACTCATTCAAGAAGAAGAGCAGAGCCACTCACCAGAGAAGATAATCACACGCTTCGCAACCTCTGCCCACCGACGGGATCTCGATCCCCCGGCCGCTCTATCCTTCTCTCTTTCCAAGCTTCACATGAAGTCGCTGGCAATTTCCTTTAGAGAGAGAGGGTGGGGTGCTGTTGGCGTTGGCGAGGCCTGCGACGGTGCGACCCCGTGCCCGGTGTATTTGTGGCCGGTGCCTTTTCGCCTGAGGGGCGTACCATACCCACGGAATAGGGATTTAAGAACTTTTATTAATATTTCTTTTTTTAATCATCTTTTCTTATGATCAGACCTTCTCTTTGATTTGATTTGCCTGTCCTGTTCTGGATACTTCGAACATCTGACGGTCCTGATTAAAGGGCACTTTTGGGATTTGGAGAATAACAATATAATGATTGTCTCCAATTAGTTACTATATCATGTATTAATTAACTGAAGCAAGATTAAGAGGGCACAAACTATCGCAATCATTGGTATCGCCATCGCCGCTGCTGGAACGAACGAGGCGGAACACGTGGCGGGAGACAAGGACACTTTGGGGAATTTATTTCATGAAGATTGATCGGGAACCGTCGGATCGACGATTGGCCGTTGATGGTGGCGAGTTGGGGGATGGGGCGCAGGGAGAGTCGGTGGGGCAAGGTGACCAAAATTCTAAACGTTATTGTGATACAGTGAATCCGTAGCAGAAGATGGGGATGTGGACACAGCGGGGCCCACGATCCAACAATTAACGGCCAAAAAATCGATGAGGGGACACGAGGTGACGGGTTCTTAGGATGTTACGGGTTCACCGTCAGATCAACATATCAATCATGGGATGGATGAAGTTTATGGCATCGCTACTGGTATTTACCGCAACATAAATGCAATGATTGGTGTTTAATTCTTCTGATTTTTTGAAAAAGTGATTGGGATTAGATCAGTTAATCATCGACGGTAGGGTGAATTTAGGGGCGGACGAAGGCGACCCGCACCCAATCCGTTCCGTACGATATGTCGAAGATATGGAGCGGATGCATTTTTCTACTGGCCAGACATATCTGTCAGATGAACAGTACAATAAATTGAGTCGCTCAGAAGACATCCCGTGGACCTAGACGGCCGTTGCTTCTGTTGATTTTAAATATATTTTATTTTTTAATTTTATTTGATATATTTATTCTAGGTTAATACGACCAACCCAATTCTATAATATTATAATATTATATATATATATATATATATATATATATATATATATATATATATATTGTGTTAAATATTTTTTATAAAAATATATTGCTAGATATTTTAATATTTATTCATAGAACACAATCTTTTTTATAACAATTGTGAGAAAGATATTTTTTTCTGATCTATATCTTTTATCATTATCGATTTATTGGATAGACCATACTTATTCTGAGAAAATATATTAATGATAAAAAATATACTTTATTATGCTACTAATGTTTGATAATTTTTTTGAAAGAATTTAAATATCTAATCTATAAATATTTTTAGACAATGCTTAAATATGATGGAGGGTATATAAAAAGACAAGTTATGTATTAGTATGCTATCTGTTCGTGTGAAATTTCTGAATTCTCTTTCTTTTAAAAAAAATTAAGTGATAAGTTATATTACAATAATTAGTATGTAATCTGTATTATTTTTTTTTAAAAAAAAATAAGTGATAAGTTATATTACTTCTACTGCCATTATTTTAAAATCTAATGCACTGAAAATTAATTGACTTATATAATTCCTTGATAGATTTCTTTATAAAACATGTGATTCACCAGTTCACCTACTCTCATGAATCACATAAAATATCTATTTATGTGAGGTATTATCTCGTTCCGTAAGATGGCTGGTCAATCACCATCAATGACTTTGGTCTAATCTCTCTCAAATGATGATCACTAAATCATTCGTTAGTACCCATCCTAAACCTCTTGTGAGAAGGTTATTTGGATTTTTTTTTCCTTTTAGAATCCTAGCATTGCTATTTTAGAAGGGTTTACAAGGAGTGGTATAAATACAATTTTATTATAAAATTGTATTTATAATAATTAATAAGCAAGATATTTTGGATTCAAATTTTAAATGGTATATCTTTGAATCTAGGTAATTATAATGCACCTATATGTAAGTTTTCCTTTTGCTTTCAACAAGAAGAGAATTATAACAACAATAACTTATTTTCCACATCAGAAGGAACAACACTAATTTAGATTGTAAGACTTGTTTCAGCATTCCTTTTATTTTTTCTATTGTCAATAAAAAAAATTAAAGTTTTAAGAAGACATGAGGCTAGTGATTTTTTGGAGGGATAAATTTCTTTGAAAAGACAAAAGACATTTCCCATGGAGATAATAGAAGAGCAAGAAGGAATCATGGCTCTTCAACTATAGCTATTCTTTTTGGATGCTTGTTAAAAGCTCAAAGTAAATCGGGCAATCCAATTTCTTAATTATCTATTTGATTTTATGTACGCTTATATATTGTTCCATGTGGACATGCACTCGCACATTTATTCCTTTTTGTTATTACATATCATGTAGCAATTAAAAAAAAATCAGCAGGGTAAAGATAAATTTTAAATTTTAGAAAATATTTATAGTATGGATGTGATCGCAAGAGCGCCGTTTGAGACATACATGATATGCATCCTCCAATTCTTGCACTTTTGCATCCAATACACAAAAGCATGTGCCTTGTAAAGTCTTGGTGCATGCGGGGTTGTGCTCGTTAGCATTAGCAAGCTGAAATCCTTTCCTGATTTTAATCAACAAACTCCAATCAGTATATTGTGAAATCAAGAGTTAACATTGAAATTAACTCATCATTTTAAGGCTCTTAAGGTGTGTCAGGTATTATTTCATCTTTAAAAGAAGGAAGCTAGAAGATAGGTTCTCTAGCTTCTTCTAGAAATGTCTTTTTTTTTTTTTTTCTTTGATAAGTACTTTTTTAGTTCATGCTATCTTTTTTTTTTTTTGAAACATTGCTAATTTAACTAATAATCTTTCTTGAACTATGTAATCTCTATTTAATTTGCTGGTCGCAAACATATTTGGTGTGTTTTTATTAGGAATCTAAATGCCAATTTTACCTCCGATGATTTAGATAAAATAATAAGACGAACAAAGAGAGATTTTGCACTGGATAGATTATTTTTCTTCTGCTTAAAATATTTTCTGTTTTAAAAGTCACAAGACCTTTTTTAAAAAAAAAAAAACAAAAAAGCGGTATCAAGATACACTCTTGACCCACTTTAACCTAAACTCATCCTTTTGATGCCTGAGATACACTACGCACCTTATGCCTTCTTCCATTAATTAAAGCAACTGAATTAAAGTATTTCTGGGCTCGGTCCACATCTTGTGGCGGCGAAATCGAGGGAATGGGTGCCTGCCATTCTCTTCGTTCCCGGGAAGCCAAGCCAATGCTTCAAGTCCCGAATCCACCACTTTAACGTATTTGTTCTTTTCGACTCATCATGGCCACAACCATTGAGCTATTCTTTAATCACACCATTATCCAGAGAAACCACGACAGGATCTTTGTGGGATGGGCTCCAGTCCAATCAGTTCCCTTTTCTTTTTATTATTATTATTTTTTTTTGGTAAGGATCTAGTTCCCTTTCTCCCTCTACTTTGTGGAATGTCCTGAGGCTAGAGCTAGACTCTGTTATAAAGAGTGAGGCATGGTGTGGGTTTATTAAAATTATCGTTGTTCTTTACCATCTTTTGTTCCCATTCGTGATGTCACCAAGAATTTTTACTATGGGCTCTTGATTTTGGAGGATCACACATTTAATATTTAATTCTTCAAATGCGGGTAAAACAAACATAATTGGGCGAAGAAACTGGCTTAACATATTGCGTGTAAGAATAAAGCCTGGGCAAAGGATTAAATATAAAATGGTTCATGGTGGAAGTATTAAATTATTAAGTGGTGGTTAAATAAAATACCAGGCTTTGTAGCTTCTTCTAGACTAGAAGCCTTTTTTTTTTTCCATTATTCTAGAAGTACTTTTGGTTTTGGATCATGTTATCATTTTTTTTTTTTGAATGTCGTTCCATTACTCAACAATCTTTTTGAAATTAGTGTAATCCTGTTGTTTTGTATCAAAACTCATGAGTAGAAAAGAACCAAAGTAGTATGAATAATATTTATTTGGAATCATTTTCATATTCAAATCAATCCAGATATGAATAAAAATTTAAAGATTCGACTAATATCGATATCCATTTCTATATCCGTCAAACAAAAATAGATATAAATATGGATAAGCAACTATCCAATCCATATCCGAATCTATATATAATTCTATATAATTTTATATGATATTTATTAATTTTTAAAAAAATATACAACTATATAAACATAATATTAACTTGATTTATCATCTACTTAATAATATTTTTGATTCTATAACCATAAAATTTAACTATTTAACTTATATCCATAACTATATCCATACTTTCAGTATCCGAATTATATCTGTATCCGTTCCAAATAAATATAAATATAAATTTTTATATTTAAATAATATCCGTATCTATATTTATATTCATTAGACAAAAGAAATATGAATATAGATATATTAGTATCCGATCCATATCTGATCTAATTTTAGTCTTGTGGACTTATATGTCCTTCACTATTAAGAAAATGCGAGAGTTGAGCGGCAAGAGATTTTTGGATAGCGAGAATATTTATGTCCATTTATTTTATTTGTTTTAAAAAGTTACAATAGTATTTTCTTAAGAGGAAAAAAAAGGAAACAGCATCAGACATGCTCTTTTAATGCGTGGAGATCTAATTTAATCCCTTTAGTATCTAAGGTACCCAGCCCAGTGTATGCCTTCTTCCATTAATTAACTTTTTCATGGCACGATATGTGCTTCAGAGATCTATACACCCCTTGATAGTTGCCAAGCCATTCAATCACGAAGACAAGCAGTTATCAAACATTCAAAACAATGAATCACGCATGACATGTAATTTAACATGATTCATCATATTTTATTCAATAATTATTTATATTATCGGATGATGATGATCATATAGCTTTCTGCGGTGCAAAATATATACTACATCGTGTTGGAACTTGAGCAACTGAATTAACGCATCTCAGAGCTTGGTCCCCACGTTGTGGTGGCGAAATAGAGGGAACGGGTGCCTGCCGTCCCCTTCTGCTTTGAACTCGATGTGGAGCCAAAGGCCATGCTTCAAGTCCCGAATCCATCCTTCCATCTTTGTTCGTTTCTACTCATTATAGCCTCCACCATTTGAAGTGTTCTTTGTACGGTGCTTCCAGTCCAATCGCTTCCCCTTCTCTCTCTGCTATGTGGATGGTCCCCAGGCTAGGGCCTTCCATTAGCTAGACTCTTTTCTAAAGAGTGAGGATGGTGTGGGCTCGTAAAGTATGGGTGTGCTTAGCCTTCTTTTTTTTTTTTTTTCCTACGGTTTTAACCATTCTTGATAGCGCTTTAACATTTAGTCTCTACTAACCCAGAATTTTTACTCTGGCCTCACAATTTCAAGAATCATTTGATATTTATTCTTCATATACATGTAAAACAAACATAATTGTGCAAGAAATTGGCTTACTTGCATGTAAGAACAAAGCCTAACTATGTAAAGAATTGAATACAAAATGATTAACGGTGGAAGTATTATATTACTAAATGGTGGTTAAATAAAAGAGTGAGTTGTAGCTTTCTCTTTTAACTTTCTAGTAGTCATGTCTTGAGTAGAGGGAAGACCGCTCTAGTCTCTTTCTTAAAACATAAAAGACAGGAAGCAACCATAGTGAGGTTGTCTTCACCATTCTAACTCCGTCCCCTTTGTAATTTATCATGGCTTAGATTGATCAAAGGTACTTGGATTTCTGTTCATGCCTCAAGTAAGAGGACTTAAAATTCGCTAAAGAAATGACATGAAGAAATAAAACTGAAAGAAATAGAAAAAATAGAAGATAGATTTGGCTAAGAATGATTCTGATGCACCATGATAAAAGAATTAATTACGACAAGAAGGAGACGAATAAGCCATCTCGGCTATGTCAATTGTTGATCAATTCTATCATCGAACCCCTCATAAAAAGAGTACGTCAAACTTGCTTTGCTAGGTATGACTCGAGTTACTTTCTGGACAATAGAAAGATATCCACCATCAAATTCACAAATCACTTGATCTCTGTCCATGAGAAGGTTAACTCTCCAGTATATGAACCTCTAATATGTGGGTTACTTGTATCCATGTAGAAGTCGAGCCTTTACTCTTACCCATTCAATGTCTATGTGAGAGCAGACTGAACTAATGCTTCTGGAACAGAATTGGAGCTGTACTTGTTGATGCTTAAAAAGCATTCACCGCCAAAAATGACTTTGGATCCTAAGATCCTAGGGGAAGAGCTGTCAAATACAACATTATAATATTGTAGTCTAAGGTAGAAGGTGACTAGCACCTAGTGTAGTGTTATTATATGAAATATATTGAAAGAGTATAGATGGATATTTCTTTCTTTTTACCATAAAGATTGGAAGTTATTTTGAACGGTATCTTTATAACCCTTCTAGTGGTTACTAGCTGTTCTTACAAATAATTGCCCTATATAACGATAACTTCTCTTAGGAAATCAATTTTAGTGGAATTGGACTTAAACCAAATATTGATTATTCTAATATCTTTATCCTGTACTATAGTTGATCAATGAGCAATTAATATTTGGATGTAAACACTAGAATATATGCTTGCCGCGTTACTCGCCTTGCCCACTTTCTTTTTTGCGATATATACTCTTGGCAAGTATTTAGCTTGTGTGATCCGAAAATTATATTTGTTAGCATTTTATAGAACAAAAGATGACAATGGTAAATGTTCGGATGCCGGCTATTGCAGCCTATACACGACCTATGAAAACAAAGTCTTAAGAGAGGAGGAAGGTTAAGAATGGCAACGGATAGCATATGGATAGGCCATTACTCATGTCCGTCTCATATTTTCGTAGGAGAAGAATGGGTAGAGTTAGATAGGATTGATTGGCGGGTTATATCAGATAAAGGTATAATTTTTTTTTTTTTAGCATATAAATCAATTTTTTGGGTCTCATGAAAGAGATTTATAAAAACTTGATATAATCTGGGTGAGTTTACCATTGCCTGCACCTATTGCAGATCCTCTGCAAGCTAGATAAAACCCACCATATTAGGGTCAACTTTGGATAGGTAGTGATGGGCGGAGTAAATGGCACCCTTATGTGAGATTGGTGCACCTATAATAAAATATAAAAATAGAAGTGCCATATCGATCAGATGCTAAATGATGATTCCAACCAAATATTTAATGGCTGACCTATTTCACAAGTCCTATCTGGATGTTGCATCAAAGGCAGAAGGCAGAATATTCTGCCCCAATTTATTCATAGACTAAACAACAAGCCCTAATCCTACTACTCTTGCTTTTCCAGCATGGGCTGCGAATGAACAGTGCATGTGCCTCCTGCCTCGCACAGGCAAAAGTGGACAAAGAATGTTCAAGCCAGAACCTCTAATAATCACGTAGCTTGACCCTGAGATATGCGTAAAAGTCAAATATGCAAAAGTGGACAAAGAATGTTCAAGCCAGAACCTCTAATAATCACGTAGCTTGACCTTGAGATATGCGTAAAAGTCAAATATGTTATGATGGTAGAGAAACTAGAGTACAAATCACAATTTACTATGAATCTTGGAAGTTATAGTTGTGCAGTAATTTAATCACAAATAGGTGAGAACCTTTTTCCTTGACAGAGCAATAAAAATCAACAATCTGGAAAATGGGAAAACAGTAGTTGCTGCATAAAAAGAACGCTGGGAGTAGTTATGCCATCAATCATGACAAATTTTGTTTGCCTCTGCTTTTGAATGGCAAAACGCACCCTTCTGAAATAATTTTTGAATAGCTTACGACAGGTTTTTCTTCGAATAACTATGCAAATCCTAATCATGCTTGACCAGATATTCCTTGATTATGCCTCATCCTTAAATGTTGTTTCACAGGTACTTATTCTAACCCTTAATCCTACTTTATATCCAAACCAAACACAGTCTAAAGACATTGCTACCATGGTGCTTCTTCCACAAGTCCAAAGGTCATGCAAAGGTTTAAGTTGGAGAACTATTGTTGTCAGTTACTTTGGTAATTGTAAATGCTTGCCCTGATCATATTGCGGGAAAACCTTAAAGAATATTGTGCATTCATAAGATAAATTATTAGAGATGGCAAATACCAAGAGCACTTAAAATATTTTAAGGTTATACTTGCAAAGATCTCAATTCAAAATAAAAGAATACATTGCCATTGACTTCCGCCTGTCGGATTGCTCCAGCCATTCAGAGTTCTGCGGACAGGAAAAAAATAAAAATAAAAATAAAAATCCCAACAATTTCATTTTCTAGCATGAACACATAAGCCAGATTGACAAGACATTAGAACTATTAAGTTCCTCTCAATCACCGTATACACACCAACTTCGTTTGATGCAACATGAAGACAACCGCAGACTATACCCTCTTTTGCCTGGTCAAATAAATAAACAAATAAACAGATAAAGTCACACAACATTCGAAGCGGAATTCTCTGACCATATAAAGTTCACTGTATTCCTCACTGCATGAAAGCCACTCCCAAATCTCAAAACAGACATCAACAACAAGAAAATAAAAACAACTTGGAAATATAATGTCCAGGAATAGATGAATTGACCATTACAGAAGGCACGGTTGTATTAGTGAGCTGCAGCAGGTAGAAGCTTGAGAAGTCAAATTGTTCCAGTTTTTAAGTTCTGAGCAGAAAAGCTCAAACTAGCCTTTCAGTAAAAGCTACGAGAAGGGTAAGTCATTTACATGATGTACAATAACTTATTCATGCGCGAGTTCTGACATATTCATGCTTGAGCTCCTGCCTTTGGTCAACTATCCCGAGTCAAATTTGTAGGCTCACTCAAAACATATTTGGGCAATTCATATTTAGCACCTGCAATAACTTTATTGTTAAAAGAGGATTCCACAAGTACCATAAATATGTTTGGAATAAAACAGAGAGATAACACACTCTTACCCCTTTCATCATAACAAAGAGTCATGTCAGCATTTGAAACAATGATACCAGCACTGTCCACTATTGCTTGTGCAAGGGTTAAATCAGCTTCTGCTGCTGCTCGAAGTGCATCCCAAATCTCTGACACAGCAAAATAGACAATATAAACAACATATAATCCTTGATGATGTGTTGGAAGGAACACATTGGTGAAGTAGGTTTCCACATGGATGGAATATTTATTTATTTACATGATGTCGTTAGGGGTGAAAATAGTATGGATATTATCTGTCCGGATCTGTTTTCGTATCCGAATCAATCCGGATACGTATAGAATCCGTATCTATATCCATATCCGTCAAAAAAAAAAAAAGATATGGATATGGATAGATAACTATCCAATCCATATCCGAATATCCGAATCTATTTATATAGTACTTATTAATTTTTAAGAAAAATATACAACTATATAAACATGTTATTAAACGGATTTATCATCTATTTAATAATATCTTTAATTCTGTAGTCATAAAGTTTAATTATCTAAATAATATATATAATTATATCCATATTTTCAGTATCGAATTGTATCCGTATCCGTCTAAAATAAATATGGATATAAATTTTTACATCCGAATAATATCCGTATTTATATTCGTCAGACAAAACAAATATGGATATGGATATTATGGGTATCTGACCCATATCCAATCCAATTTCGGCCCTAGATGTCGTTCTTCGAATTTTATTTTAATAATGATTTCAAAACTTAGTACAGATGTACCAATTTAATACCTAAGGATTAAAGCCATCCAAGCATTCAATATGCATAACTTTAATCATATATACACCTTTAATCCTATGCATAAACAAGCATATGCATATGGTATATACACACTCTTCTTTCACTATACTGACAACATGCAACCTAGTTTTCACATTTTAAAAATCTAAAGATCAAAACTCATGAGGAAGAGAGGAACGACAGTATTACCACCAGTGCTGCAGCTAGGAGTTTGCAAAACACACCTAGGCATTCATCAACTAGCAAGGAGGGGAAGAAGCAGCAGCAAACAGGCTGCAGCACTCCAACTAAAAACTGGCCATCAAGGATGAGGGGCAAGCACAACAAAAGGGAAATATTTAGAAAGAAAAGCTGAAGAATGGTCAGATGAAGGATAGGTATAAGTAGAAAAGAAAGAGGAAGAAAAATCAGAGTAAAGAGGAGAAGAAGATGAGTTATTGGTCTGGAGGAGAAGAAAGAATTAAAAACACAGACTTGGCATTAGCGCTGGCAATGCAGCTACCGCCACCACTTCTAGCTGCTAAAGTTGACCTATTGATAGATGCTGATCATCTCGCTGATAAACGAAAAACACGACTCCCCCTCATGAGTCTTACTGCTTTGCCAAAAGGGCACTTACATATTACAGGTGTTTCTTTTTTTCTTAAATTAATTGATTTGATTTATTATTTTTTTTTTCAGAAATCTGCATTAGAAGAGAAAGTACGTATATTGCTGCAACTCATGCTATAGGAAAAGTCTAGGGATCATTTAGCAGGTGAGAGCCTAATCAAATTGAGAGATGAGTCGCCCTTATCTTAAAAAGGTTTAATGAAGATAATAAAAGGAAAGTAGAGACATGATATAGAAGAGTGGAGGAGCTGGGAGCTTTAGCAAGACAACTGAGATGAAGGGATGAAAACATTTTGTCTGGTGTCCAGTCCTTTATCTGGTTGCTTATAGGTGGTTGTGTTGGATGCCAAACACACCTAGACACTTGCTCCAATTACAGGGGTCCAACTATACAAATAGCATTACTCACCTTATAGGAAACAAATCAAACTGGAAGGAAATCCAACAGGTCCATTGCTGTGTAATCACCATAAAGAGGGCATATTGACTATTGTTTCAATTAGAATATTGAAAACAGATTAAATACACTATAGACTTTGTGTCTAACAAGACAATGAATGAGCCCTCTAACTTGTAATTACTATAAATGGTTCGAGCCCACAGATTACTTTAACAAGTTATATATTTGGAATCAAAACTGATCAGGAAGACATGGTGGGTAAACCTATTCTTTTCTTTTTGTGGGTTGAAAGTTTGGGTTAGTCATAGTTCTCCAGCCTCCAACTCTATTAATAATCTCATTCTGATGACCATTTCCCTAATTGGATGAATGAACTGGGTGACTTTTCATCAAAAGGTATGAGTAACATTTTTGTTTGTGTCTCTTGGGTCAGATTGACCTTTGGGGATTGGCCCCTGATAAAGCAATCACATTGCACTTTCTGTAATACATACACTCACCTATGGACTTCTGGCCATTTGTTTTAAAATCAATTTTGATAGAAGAACAAAAGTTTTGGGGCCGAAATATGAATTAAATGCCTACATACCAGTTTGATTTTGTCCCATAAAAGTTCATTTGCAGGTTAAGCGATTTCAAGGTTAATTACTAATTGATTGGAAAGAGAAAACACCACTAATTTAAGGTAGAAAAGCTAAGGAAAACCTTATGAAAAGTGAATATAATAAAGTAATTTACAAAGAATGCAAGATGGAATCCTCGTCTGTCTTACATAAAGCAATGACAAGAAAATATTCTTTAATGATACTGGCAACTTAAATGGTTATGTTGTTGCATACAGATGTGTCAGTTACTCAATATACATGTCAAGAAGAGGGAACCGGATAAGATCCATTTTCGACATGTCCTCTACAACCGTTGGTAAAATTAAAGTAACATGAAAGCAATACATAAACAAGAGTAGAATGAGCAGGTTATATAAGAGAACGGAACAGAAAGGAATAGGTGTACAGGTTTGAAAAAAATGAGAAGATGGACAATGTTTTACTCAGCAAGAGCACAACATAAATTTGGGAACTTATTCCCCTTGTTGTATTGAGGACCAGATGAAAAGAAAGTTATCTATTATCTAATGACCATTTATGTACTTAGGCGAGTTTGTCAGACCAAAATAGACATCTTGATAGGAGGGTTATCTGGCAGCAAAGAACAGCTTATACTGAATATGGGGAGAGGCAATATGGATGACATTGAACTACTTGTTTGACCCTTCATTTTCTATTTTTCACTCCCACATCTTCCATCTTTCTAGAGCATATAATCCTCATTGTAATACTTGGTTGCCTCTAATTTGTTCACCTTCCAACTAAAAACAAGCTAGCACATAAAAGTATAAAACATTCAGTTAAATGGATCCAAAATTTGTCTTTTTTTGACTAAACATATGTCCACATCCAATGTGATGATAACATCTGAGAGTCACATAAAGCAACTCAACTGTTCAGCAAGCACACTATAGAAAGTCCTGGACAAGTCACACAGCTTGATATTCCACCATAATATAGAAGAAGTAAACAGGCATGCCGGCTAACAATATGTCAAAATGATGGAATAAATTCAAAGCGAATGACATATTCAAATATCATTTGCACTTAGCATGCGTTCACTTTATTTAATAGCGAAGGGAAAATGAACAGGTGACAGCAAAAATATTTTTTAGGATATATGATGATGATTTGAAGCCCCGCATTTTCAATGATTTAATGACAGACCCCAATCTCAAACTCTTCTTCTCTTTTGTGAAGTATTCTAAGGCAAACAATGTGAAACTAGATACCAGGCCAAAAGGTTTCCACACACGTTCGTACAGTTCTTCCTAAACGCTCACAAAACTCATGCAGCGATAACAAATAAATAAGGTGTGTCAATTTGAAGAGAATAAGCACCTTTCTGGCCACCGTAGTGAGGTGCTGTATCCCAAAATTCATCACGCATCTGTCTAAGTTGTGTCCTGGTTATTGGCTGAGTATGCTTCCATGGTTTTGGCTTACGGAGTTTTTTGGTAGTATTCTCTGCGAGCAATGAAGATTACCAGATCAAAATCTGGAACAAACTCCTAGTATAAAAAGGCAAAATGCAGTAAAGAGTCTAGCAATGCGTTACCTGAACATAATCTGAAAATAATGATATCAAACTAGCAAGAACAAGTCATGGTCCTAGGATTAAATTGCAACTCTAAATGGACTTACAAAATTCTTTACCTAAAAAAATAATTGCATTTGAGAACAAAATTTCAAAATGATCAAGCAAAATAAACTGGTTGTGTTGTATAGTTTACCAATTGATGAAAGAATGTGGAACAATAGAAATAGATCTCCACTGCATGACACAAAGTATATCTGATAAACATGGGATGTTAAAGAAAAAGTCCATGTCCATTCATATGAGTTGCATTCGAAAGTCAAGCCATCAAATGCATAGGGATACAATTGTGGTGTCATAAAAGTCAGACCAATCTACAAGACTTATATGAGGTGTAATTCCTCAAAGGTTTCAAATTACATCCAAAATGTCCATTAAAGAGTTCTATATATGCTACAGCAAAACCTAAATATCAATAAGACTTCAATCAAGTTGAAAACATTCATTTGTTATTGCCAAAAGTAAGCTAGTTCTTTCATTTTAGAGAAAATGAACCCTGGTAGAAGACAATAAGACAGAATAGATATCAAACACATTAATTTGAAACCCTTCCGCTTCAAGGGAACCTGAAAAATCTCTGCCAGGTGTGAAATTTAGACCTACTTATTTGTTCTATCAGGACTCCCCAGGAATTTTGTGAATAGCCAGCAATTTTTTCTCTTATAATGTTGAAAGTTTCAAGGAGACTTGCTATAGCAATGCATGACAACCAGGTTATGCATCAGAATTGTCAGAAAACATAAATTATTGTTAAATGCTATATCCTATTCTTTAAAATTCCAATGGTCTGTGAATTTAAATCACTGACTAAAGTGTTGGTTGGCACAGCACAAGAGGCACCATTCTAGTGCCCTACAAACAAGCGGTGCTGGCATGGTATTGACTATGCCGCTGCTCAGCACACCATTGTGCAAGTTCACACCAAGCACTGGCATGGCATGACAAATGTTGTGCTATTACCAGGTTAGCATGGTACTAGGACATGAATTTTTAATCCTTGATTTAAATGCAATATTAAATTCAAGCGGATTGAAAAATTATGTTTAATATCAAAGTTCAGAGGGAAGCCACTTTGTGCAAGAATACAAGACACGAACAATAAATCATTAAACAATGACTTGTTCTATTGAGAGCCATCTTAAAAGTAACATGGGGCATAACATTAAATGTGACTGTATCTCCTTCCAGGTTTTCTTCATCATTCTCTTGAGTGAAATGATCTCCTGCAGTAATTTTATGCTCCAGACTTTCCTGATGAAATTACGACATAACATCATTTTAAATAGTATACTTCATTATGAAGCAAAATTTTTGTTATGCTTGATTATGAAATAACACTCTCTGTACTAAATACTACACTCATAAAGTCTTGAATCTAGTTCTGTATCCTGAATTAAGCAGAATAAATAGCCATTTGAACATCTAAGACATCTAGGTGGATGATTAAATATCTAAGCAAATCGTCACTTATCATTTTAACTGGTACGATAAAAAAAGCGCTCCACAAAGTCATTTAACTAGCCACAATAACTGCATAGTCATATAATCAGCCATTGGATACCATGTGTTTTAATTAGCTAAAAAAGTTCCCTTGTCAACACAATGAATCACCGACTAAGGTACCAAAATGATAAACTCATCCACCAGCTGGCAGATGGCTCAGGCTGGCAGGCATATGTGCACATTTATTTCACGACAATGCTTTATGCTAAACTTACATCACTACTTGTTGGTATCGAGGCCCACTTTATGCTACCAAACCCGCAGACTAATTCTTGACATGTTAGAGCCCAATTGTTTTAATGAAAAAGAAAAAAGAAATGCAAGCAGATAATAAAAGTCACATATGTGAATTAGCTGAAAATTTAACTATTGAAACAGCAAATCACCAGTTAAGTAACCAAAATATGAATCTCATCTGCTTGCTGGCAGACAATTTGGATCATGTCAAATGCTTCATGTTAAACCCACGTCACTAACAGTCAGCATTGAGACCCAGTTTATGCTACCAAACACAGAAATTATTTCTTATATATCAGAATGGAAAAAATACTAGCGAGAAATTGAAAGCTGTAAATGTGAATTAGCTGAAAATTTAACTTCGATGCAATGAAACCAAATAAAAACTAGGAACATCGACCACCTGGCAGATGACCCAGGAATGCTCAAGCATGCATTTACTTCTATCCACATCAAATGCTTTATGTTAAACTTATGTCACCCATTGTCCATATCAAAGCCAATTTATGCCACCAAGCTCCCAGATTAATTCTTTACATATTAGAGCCCAGTTGATTTATAAAAAATAACAAGGCAATAAATGTTCACAAGATACTAGATGATGCAAATGTTAATTAGCTGAAAATTTACACTATCGACTCTGTGAATCACCATCTGAATAACAAAACCAGTAATCCCATCTACCGGATGGAAGATGATTCAGGAATGCCGGTGAGCATTTTTGCACCACATGAAATTCTCTACGTTATACTTGCATCATATTTTTGGCATCAAAGCCCGATTCACGGCACCAAATCCCCAAAATTAGTTTCACATATTGGAGCCCAGTTTTTTCAGAAAAGTGCTAGCAAGATGATAAATGTTTACATGGTGCAAGTTTGATGCTGTTCTTTCCCAACCTATACACACATATTTCCTAATCGGTAATTGTTCAAGAAAAACTCGATTCTTGATACACAGATCTGAACTGATTCAGTTCTTAAACCCATGAATCCACGTGGAGAATTTAAACAAGGGCTAGTAGCAACAAACAGAGCATATCGACTACTATCCACCAATCAATAACCTGGAATTAAGAATCCAGTCATGATCTATTAAAAAACAGGTGCAAGATCGAAGCAGAAAAGTTCTTGATAACAAAAATACCACGAATGTCCAATAAAGTTATATAATTTGAATACAAGCTAAGGCGGTGAGCCAAGAACCGACCCCAGGTGATGGGAAGAGTTGGAGAAATCCAAACCTAGAGGGAGATGGGGAGAAGAAAGAGTTCACCTTCGCCTTTGCTCTGAGTGGATCCAACGCAGCCCATGGTAATCGCTTCCCTATGTGCTCTTTCCTCCGGATCGAGAAGGAAAGGGGGATCAGAACATCGCCTTCTTGCCGGCCGGAGAAGCGCGGAGGACGAGAAACAAGCTCGAGGTCTTCGATCTCCAGCGAGGACTATCGAAGAGAGGGTTCTGAATCCGGTGGGGTTTTGGGGAGGGGGTTGGGGGGGGGGGGGAGAAGAGGGTGGGCGGACGGGAGCGGGAGGCCGGAAGAGCTCTTCTCCGGTGGGGAGGTCAAACTGGTATTCGTTGTTGGACTTGTTGGGGTGAGAGAGAAAGAGAAGATGAGGTGGGTTGGGCTTACGTTGGTTCCATGAATTTTCTTTTGTCGTTTTCGGGGTTCTCACAAACGCTTTCGATCTTGGTGCGACGGCCGGGCTGTGTGGTCGCCGGCTCACGTGGTTCGCATACAATGGGCTGGGTATGGTGCCTCGCGCTTCGCTTGGGAAATCCCCCACTGATGAATTGAATTTTTTTTTCTTTTGGGACTACAGTAGCTTAAATGTTGGGTTGGGCAAGATAATTTCTCTGGGTTTTACCCAAGCAAAATAAAAAATTTGCTCGGAGAACAAAGATCTAATTACTTTATATTATGTGATCTCTCTCTCTCTCTCTCTCTCTCTCTATATATATATATATATATATAGATATATTTATATTTATACTAAATTTGATTATATTTAAATTTATTTTTATTCTGATTCAGTCAATTCTACATTAGATGATGAAAATCATGCGTCAATGATTCAAGCTATTAGATATAATCTACAATCTTTATACTGCTTACACATAAAAAATTATGTGATTTAGAGACTCTTAACCTATATATATATATATATATATATATAATATATATATATATATATATATATATATTATATATATATATATATATGTGTGTGTGTGTGTGTGTGTGTGTGTGTGTGTGGTTTCATGATATTTAGACTAGTCAATATTTTGATCACATGATGCATATATATTGTGTGTGTGTGTGTGTGTGTGGTTTCATGATATTTAGACTAGTCAATATTTTGATCACATGATGCATAGATTAGAAATTTTCAAATCATATAATTTTTATATATAAATAGTTTAAAGTAATAGATCGCATCCAATATCTCAAATCTCAATGGATCTAAATAATTGTTGCCAAATTTAACGCTCTCTCTCTCTCTCTCCAATACACAAACACACACTCATGCACACGTATATATTATGCCATCCTAAGTTCTTGATATGAATTGGATAAGATGTTTGACATAGTTTTTTATTTTTCTTAAGGTGATTATTTTTAAAAACTTTTTGTTTAGATCTTCTAAAGTGTCGACAAAATTTAAAAATTGATATTTTATTGGATGGCACAAAATTGACATGTTAAGACCTCTCTTAACCTAATAGATACTTGAAGGAAGAGGACGTGTTGTCCTCCATTTTTTCGTGAGAAAGAAGAAAAAAATAAATAAATGAGAGAATTTTTCTCTCTCCTTTCAATCTGAACACTTACTTTCTCTCTCTAAAATGTTGAATTTTCTCTCTCTATTTTTTTTTTTAAAATTTTCTCTCTCTAGATTGTTTCTCTCTGTTGATGGATTTCTCTCTCTCTCGAAGTTATTTTCTAAGATTAGCCCAGCGAGAGGCTTCATTTTGACGATTTTGATCAAGCTTGGTGAAAGGATCAGATCTTAAATAGAATTTTAATTTGAGATTTGTTTAGATCTAATTTTGAATTTGAATTAATGTAAAAATATAATTTTGAATAATAAGTACTAAAGAATCTCCTAAAGATTAATCGATCTGTTCATTCAGTGGTCTATGAAAGGTAAGTAATGAATTATCTTCTCGAGATATTTAATATTTATTTTAAAAATAAATAATTATTCTTTGAAATTATGTATGATTTATGAAATTATGTTTTGAACGAAAAGTGATTCTAAAATATTATAGTTTATTGATTATACATAAGTTCAGTGAAAATTATGATATATTATGATACAAAAATATTTTGATATAAATCGAATTTATGCTCCCAATCTAACTATATTTCAATAGATCCTGCCAATGGAGATTTTACATTAGTAATCACTGGGCTCTGCCAATGGGGATATACGTTGGTACTCAGTGAATCTTGCCAGTGGAAGTTGTACGCTGGTATTTAGTGGATCCTGCCAGTAAGAATTGTGTACTAGTATCCAATGGACCTCGCCAATGAAGGTTAAACATTGGTCATAGTAATGGTTGTTGAGTTATGAGTATTTTGATTTGAATCAAATTTATAATTATATTGTATATAAATATTTGAAAAGATTGGATTTGCATTGAATTAGTATGAAATATATTTTTATATTTATTTATAATATTATTTTTGAATATTATATAATATTTGAAATATCTAGTTGAGATATTTGTTACTTATTAGGCTGTCAAGCTCATTATCTCTCTCTTTTATTTTTCTGATTCAGATATAAGCAATAATATTGGGATAGAGCCTTTAGAGGTGAGATTTAGCATTGTTAATTTTATTGAACTTAGATCTATTATTTTATTTTTAGTAAAATTTTATTGGATATAAGATATTTAATTTAGTTATTTGAATTAAAATTGAATAATAATTATTTAAATTTATTTTACTGTGATGCAATGATATCGTGATGAGATGTCTTGCATACTTATGGAGAGAGTTCTTCATAAGTATGCGGTGGTTACCGCAATTTCCAACTCACGATCACGGATCGAGAGAATGATAATTAATATAGTATCAGAACATATGTAAAAATAATATGACACATCGAATCAGATATGAGTGTAGGCGGATAGACACTAGGGATATTGGGATAATAACTTACATTAATTATGACATAACTTAAAAATTTAGATTTGACATAAGCGTATTGATGGATTTGAATCAGAGTGTGCCGTGAAAGCATAGTGGTTTGAGTTATTTTCAAGCTGATGAGAACAATAATTCGATTTGAAAAGTATTATAATGAAGGATTCGATTTAGAAATTTGGGGATTGATTATGACTTGAGAAAAAAGTAATCCAAAATTTTGAGGACTTAGCAAGAAAAAAATTTTAAAAATAAAATTTCTTTTTAGAGGAGAAGAATGTGATACCCCAAATCAGAATCCAATAATCACACAGATCTCAAAGCATAAGCCAAAAAAAAAAAAGAAATAAGCTAGCACGTGCACTGCACGTGCTGGAGTCACAGTAGGGAAGAGGAGAAAAATGTGGAAGGAACTCAGAAGAGTTCTTTTCCTTCTTGGATTCAAACACCTAAATCTATTGAGAAATAAAGGTTAATCAAACTCAAATTTCTTTCCCATGGAGGTCTATTTAAAGGTCTAAATCCTTTTGTTTCCCCACGCCAAGGACCAACATTGATAGTTGCTGTTATCCTCTGATTTTTTTCTGATATTTCGATAGTTTGATCCTGATTTAGCTGCTGGAAATTGAATTGATCTCCATCAAGGAACTAGTAAATCCCTTCCACATTTTCTTCCTAATCTTGTTCAAGTTCTAAGCAGGAGTTTTTGCCAAATTAATTGATAGAAAAACCTTGAAATTGCTTCCCAAATCTTCTCCTATTTTTTATGGTTGTTCTTGGATTTTTTCTACCACCGTTTGGCCATTGCCGGTCATCGAACTCAGCCTATTGATGTCGTTGGGAGCTGCTCCTCCAACCACGATGGTTGTCGGCTGAGAGGGGGGTTCTTCTTGTCAGAAACAAGGGGAGCAAGAGCTCCCCATTTCGTAAAGGAAGAAGAGAAAAGGAAGAGGACATGCGGTCCTCTATTTTTTGTGGGAAAGAAGAAGAAAAAAGAAAAGAAAAGAAAAAGAGAAAGAAAAAATAAATAAATAAATAAAAATGAGAGAATTTTTCTCTCTCTTCTCTCTCCCTTCAGTCTGAACCATTACTTTCTCTCTCTAAAAATTAAACTTTCTCTCTCTATTTCTCTCTCTAAATTTTTTTCTCTTTAGATTATTTCTCTCTCTTGATGGATTTTTCTCTCTCGAAGTTATTTTCTAAGATTAGCCCAGTGAGAGGCTTCATTTTGATGTTTTTGATCAAGCTTAGTGAAAGGATCCGATCTTAAATGGAGTTGTGATTTAAGATTTATTTAAATCTAATTTTGAATTTGAATTAATACAAGAATATAATTTTGAATAATAGATACTGAAGAATTTTTAAAAATTAATCGATCAATTTGTTCAGTGGTATGTGAAAGATAAGTAATAAATCATCTTCTTGAGATATTTCATATTTATTTTAAAAGTAAATAATTATTCTTTAAAATTATGCATAATTTATGAAATTATACATAATTTATGAAATTATATTTTGAACGAAAAGTGATTCTAAAATACTATGGTTTATTTATTATGTATATGTTCAATAAAAATTATGATATGTTATGATATAAAAATATTTTGATATAGATCGGATTTATGCTCTTAGCCTAACTATGTTTCAGTAGGCCCCATCAATAAAGCTTATATGTTGGTAATCAGTGAGCTCTGCCAATGAAGATTATATATTGGTACTCAGTAGATCCTGTCAGTGGAGGTTGCATCCTGATATTTAATGGACCCTGCCAGTGGGAGTTGTGTACTGGTATTCAGTGGACCTCGCTAATGGGAGTTAAATATTGGTCATAGTCATGGCTATTGAATTATGAATATTTTGATTTGAATCAGATTTATGATTATATTGTATATAAATATTTGAAAAGATTGGATTTACATTGAGTTAGCATGAAATATATTTTTATATTTATTCACAGTATTATTTTTGAATATTATATAATATCTGAAATATCTAGTTGAAATATTTGTTACTTACTGGGCTGTCAAGCTCATTATCTCTCTTTTTTATTTTTCAAATTCAGATAATTAATTATAAGTATGGACAATAATGTTGAGATTGAGTTTTTAGAGATGAGATTTAGCATTGTCAACTTCATTGAACTTAGATCTATTATTTTATTTTTAGTAAAATTTTATTGGATATAAAATATTTGATTTAATTATTTAAATTAAAATTAAATAATAATTATTTAAATTTTATTTCATAATGATGCATTGATATCATGATGAGATGCCTTGTATGTTTATGAAGAATTCTTCATAAGTATGCGGTGGTTGCCATGATCCTTGGCTCATAATCTTGGGTCAGGGGCAGGACAGAGATAGTTGATTATTTCATAAAGTTCTTAAGCTGACTTTATATTGAATACAAAGTTTATTAAGTGTATTAACCGTTAGATATTTTTGGGTTCGGATATGATTATGGATTTTAGGGGTGGCAATCGGATCATTTCGAATCATAAACGGGTTGGATCAATGCGGATCGAGTTAGAAAATTATCAATCCAAACCTGTCATGTTTATTAAACAAATCAAAAATTCAAATCTGAATTCGACCTATTTATTAAATAGGTAATCCGATCTATTTAATTTATGTATTAAATAGGTTAAATTAGGTTAAACAGATTAAATAGATTAAATGGATTAAACAGATTAAACAGATCTAATTAAATGGATCAGAAATAGGTTAAACAGGTTTTAAACAAGTTAAATAGATCTTAAATGGGTTAAACAGGTTAAACAGATCAGATTACATGGGTCAGAAATAGGTTAAATAGGTTATCTGACTTAACCTGATCTGAATATTAAACAGATTAAACGGGTTAAACATGTCAGATATCTAAAATCTAAATTCGATCCAATTATTAAATAGATTAAATAGGTCGATTCGTTTATGACCTAAATCCGTTTAGCCTAAATCTAAACCTATTTATGACGGATCGAATATGGATCGGATTAGCAGGTTGGGTCATATTTTGCCCATCCTATTTGATTTGAGGTTCGATTTTGGGTCAGAAAATTCACTAAAACTGAAACCGAACCCAAAACCAAATGGTTTTTAATTTTTAAAACCATCACCAAAACCATTCCGATTTAATTTTGGTTAAAACTACCCCATTTAGTTTGGTGATGGAAAAAATATTTGGATATCCATCCCTATTAATATCCTTAAATCTTAGGAGGATAATATTATTAGAGACAAGCTTTATTGCTTTCTAAACATAGCATCCCATTCTTGAAAGATAGCTATGGTTCTAACAAATTTGATTACCTTCCTATCATGCTTGTGGTTACATCAATGCATTGTCATTATATAATTTTATATTGAAATTATATGAATTCGATTCTTTGGCAACTTGCATACAAATAAAGTATTTCAATGAATATAATAAGAGATTACAGCTGAAATAATTCCACTCATATAGGATTATATTACCAAAAATAAGCTTAATCGCCTCTTATGACAACTCAATGGCTAGGTATGTGTTGATTGGGCATTGATAAATATTCTATATATATGTGATTGGATAGATATATATAGCTTATTGTATCAACCATGCATATCTAGATTTTAATATGTACTATATATAGCTAACCATATATTATTAGAGAATTTCAGAAAAGATCTTCAGCTAATATTAGCGAATATCATGAAATATCGGAGCATATCAAATAGATCTACAGCTGACATACCGTATTAAAGATATAATTAATTGCATATATCGTATATAGTTGATAAGATCTATATATAGAGATCTTTATTCACATAAAGTCGCATCAACTCAACAAATTTCTCTTGGTAATCTTCTTTTGTTACTTTTTTTCTCGACATGAGGATGAATACAATGGTTTTCTTCATCTTTTTCTTATTCCTCGCATCATCGATGGAAGCAAGAAAGCTTTTGAGCATAGAAGGGAAGATAGCAACGTCTGATGTTGCTTCATTTCCAACTGTTTCTTCTCCAAAGAACCAGGGCAATGGAATGAACATTGTTGGTGAGATGCTCTCAACTTTGCACTCCATAGGCATCAACAAACAACCATTCGAATCTACTCCAAGCCCGGGCATGGGCCATCTCCTTCCCCCAAATTAACTTTGTTGGAAGTCCATTGCTTGTCATGTTTGTACTAAGATTCTATTCCTAGTTTATCCCTGTGTCTTGTTCCAATTCTAATAAAAAAAATTTATCTTATATTAAAAAAATTCTCTTTGAAATTTTTTTATACTATTATTGTTGATTTAATTGATGTTTATTCTAAATTTTAAGCCGATGCTTTTTATCTTCATTGATCAGTAGCATGCTATTCTATACGACGTAGGAGTCAAGTATAATAGAATACTCTTTGTTTGTGATTTGTTAGATGATTTATCTTATGATTGATCATGGCTTTCGAGAGCATATCTATTTCTATAGATATTTGGCATGGAAGAGTGTTTGTGAGGTCTAATTATGAAGCTTCTAAAAGCAATCTTTCTAGTCTTTTGCATGCCATATTACAAGTAGCATATGTACTATAAGGAGAATAAAATTGTGGCGTTCGAAATGAAGAGAAAGGTAAAAAAAACAATATAAGAGATCTTATAAACAAATGTTACACCCATTTTGTTTGCATTCTGAAGTTGTTTGTTTTCGTGCGGAGGAGCATCATGTCACTTACAAGTTGTGTTTCAATAGAATATGCCACATCATTTTAAGGATAGTTTTTTTAATATGTCTAATTTGTGGGAATATAGATATGCAATTTGTTTCAGTGCATTGTTAGGTCTTAGCCAGCAGTCCTTATCGAAACGAAATAAGTCCCAAACGGTATCCTAAGAAGGAATAATGATTCAAGGTAGATTTAAATACCTATCAAAGTCGGAACGATGATTGATGCAAGTGGGTGTTCGGATGCCTTGCTTCATGCAGAATCTTGAATATGGGGAGGGGAATGGCTTAAACTTTCAGTCTTAATGAGTATGATAATCCAAAATAGAAGGATGAACATAGGTCATACAGTTTCAAAAATTTTAAAGATACTAAAAAGCTGTCATTCAAATACACATTTTCCTGCGTATCAACGTGAATAGAGGCATCAAAATCAGCACTATCCTATCTTAATAGCTATTCATGTTTTATCATAATTGGTCAACTCAAATTTCTTTGAGGCACGCTATTCTATCTCTTATTCAAACACACTATTCTCTCTCTCTCTCTCTCTCTCTTATATATATATATATATATATATATATATATATATATATATATATATATATATATATATAACATGTGGTATCCAACAACTCCTTTGCTATTCAAATCGGTTGTCATCTAACAAATTTGTGCTAAAAAGCATAGCCGTAGATGTCCAGTCATGTCTAGCTTTATCGTGCGGACACCAGAGCCATCAAAAATCGACAACATGATTTAAGTTCGATTTGGATCGAAGAAGCCTCATTAAATTGATTCTACTTCAGTTATTTATTTTCAGTCAATAAATTTTAATGCATTTGGCTTTGGGTCCATAGGGCCATACTTGGATTTGTCCACGTCACCTTTGGAGCCACCACTCTCCATATGCCAAGAGAAAAAATATGCATGCCAGCATGTGCCGTGCTCATGCCAAGTTGTGTCAAGCATCAAGCACCCACATGGAGTTCCATTTCTTCCTTAGAATTCCTTAAGAGTTCTTGGCTACTTACTTATTTTATTGAAGGCTGATTTCTTTCCTATGGTAGATTATAATGCTTTACTTTTTTGTGGAGGGTTGATTTCTTCTTTGTAAAGATAAAAGATTCCTAAACAAACAGGACCCTTAGAGTCCTATATAAATTCTTGTATCTTTCATGAAAAAAATAATGAATGATTTTACAAACTCCACAAATACTTGTGTCAATCGCTCCGAGAGGAAGAGGGTGTGAGATCCAAAATCGCCCCACAAGGGGAAGGTGTGAGGCCCACTTTCTATCATATTCCTTCTACTTAAGATTCAGTGTTCCTGCGACTCTGATCGACTCCACCATCTATCCACGCAAGCCTATTCTGTCAAGAGAAGATCTGTCTCCTCCAGAATTTTTATCTGTCGTGCTGAGAGAAGGAGCGATTTCTTATTCTACAGATCATATGCTGTCAAGGACCTTCGTTCCTTAACAGTTGATCTTTGATTTTTTTTTTTAATCCGATGTTGATAAAGACCTAGTTCTTTATCGATGGATCTGTTTGGTTAAAAGATTAAGAGCCCTAATCAGAGTAGTTTCTTAACTACCACGATCCAGATTTTTATCATCTTCTTGAATTTTCTCACAGGTTTAATGTTTTATTTTCTCTCATTCCATTCTTATTTCTTTTTTTGCATTTACTCGTGAGCATGTTTAATTTCTGCTATCTGTTTATGAATTTTTCTATTGCTAATTGTTTACTGATCTCTCGAATGGCATTCGTCTGTATCATTTAGATTGATCTCGCTTTAGTCTCGTATCAATCAATCACGCTTCCTGAGCAGAGTATAGGCAACTATACTATCTGTCCTGGGAATAATGAATCCCTGGCCGGACATGATTTGTTGTTGATGAACAGAAGAGAGCTTGATTATTAGGATTGATTTTCTTTTTTAGGATTATCCCACATCACTTTATAGTCACATCAAGGATAGCCGGGGAGCACTTTCTTTCATGTTTCATTATCGTGAGTTTGTGAGATTGTGCAACTAAACAAACTATGCTTGCAGCATAATTATCTTCTCAAAAAGTGAGACTATTTAAATAAACATACTATCAGTTTGCTGATTACAATGACTTGTAAAGTGACCAAAATAGCTATAGGATGAGTCACAGCTTGCATTTTTGTCCTTTTTTTTTTCTATTTTTTTTCACTGTTAATACTTAGTAAGTTATAGCTTTGAAAATCACAGCAATGACACTTACATTACTTTAATCCATTCTTTTACGGATAAAAAATTTATCCATAAAACTATTTTTTTTAGATAAATATTTTTTAAATAATATTTAAATAAAAAAATAAGTTACTTATATTTTTTTATATTACTATTTTTCTAAATAAGTTACTACGATCTATCCATATTTTTCATAATATTCTTTATCATATAAATATTATTATATATAATAATATAATATTATTATATCATATTATATTAATATATTATATAAATATATTATATTAGTATAATATAATAATAATATATTATATATAATAATATAGTATAATATATTATATTATATTAATATATACTATTATATATAAAACATATTATGTTATTATTATAGTGTTATATAAATATATATTATAATATTATATTATCTTATATTATATTATTATATATCATATAAACATAATATTTTATTATTATATATTATTATATTATTATAATATATTATATTTTATTATATTATATTAATATATATGAATACATATGAGAATGTATTATATTATTATAATATATAATAATATATTATAATACTATAATATAATATATTGTTATATTATAATATCATAACATGGTAATATAATATATTAATATATTATATTATTTGATTATTGTATATTATTATATTATAATGTATTATATTATATTATATATTATATATTATAATATTTTATGTTAATATAATATAATATATATATTATATAATATTATTAATATAATAATATAGTGTAATATATTATAAATATATATATTATTATTATTTATTATATTATTATTATAAAATATTATAGTATAATATAATATATTATATTATATGAATATATATTATTATATAGTAATATATTATATTATTATAGTATTATATTATTATAATATTTTATATAAATATTATATTATACTAATTTATAACCCCATGTAATGCATGGGATATAATTTTTTATGCAGTCTTGTTGAGAGGTTGTACTTTGGAGTGCACTCAAAAGGGATGCATGAAGCATTACTCATGAGTGCTTTATCTAAATAATTTTTTAAAAAAATTATTTATAAAAATAATCTAATTTTTAATTTATTTATGAAAATGATGCAAATCGTATAAAATGCCATTCAAAATGACGTTTTATGATGGCCACGTCACCATCTTTTTTCATCTTTTTTTCACAGGGACGACGAAAAGAAAATTATCATTTCAAATGATATTTTTTAAAATATCATTTAAAATAATATTTTTAAAAATATAATTTAAAAAAAAAATTATACCTTTCATGCCAAAAGAAAGACTCACCTTTCTGGCGTGTGTTCGCCATTGGATCACCCTCTACATGGATTTGAAAGCACTCTGAACTATGCCGTTCATCCATATGATTACGGGCTTCCAGTCGTCCAATGGGGTGATCAAGCAGCGGCGTCCAATCTCACCCTCATCAGATGAGCTGCATAGCTGTAGTGACATGCCTACATCATGAGTCAAAGTTTTCCCCAGTTTTTGGACACAACGGCCCCCTCACAGTCACAGCGTGTTACCCCAGAATCTTTGTTTAATGATAAACATGGAACCACACAGCAGGAGAGAGTCCATAAATACGGCCATGCAGAAGATCAACGATATTTCAGGAATAGAATTATTATCTATTGCACGTAATTTGGGCAATTTAGTCTACTGAGTATCGCATCGTCGATTTCAGGTAAAGGTAGGCAAAATATAAATTCTTACTCAAAGCATCATTTTTAGTCAATCTTAATCCTGAATATTATTACACTAAGCGTTCAGTACTGTCAATCATGCTATTTCTCCGGTTACAAACTGGATATTCTCAAAAAAGAAAAAGAAAAATAAATCCAAGCCAGACATCAGTAACAATGAGGGCAGCAAGCATAAGCACATGAGCAACCCCTTGATCGATCTCCATCAAAGAACTAGTAAATCCCTTCTACATTTTCTTCCTAATCTTCTTCAAGTCCTAAGCAGGAGTTTTTGCCAAATTAATTGATAGAAAAACCTTGAAATTACTTCCCAAATTTTCTCCTATTTTTTATGGTTGTTCTTGGGTTTTTTCCACCATCGTTTGGCCATTGCCGGTCATCGAACTCAGCCTATTGATGTCGTCAGGAGCTGCCCCTCCAGCCACGGTGGTTGTCAGCTGAGAGGCGGGTTCTTCTTGTCGGAAACAAGGGGAGCAAGAGCTCCCCATTTCGTAAAGGAAGAAGAGAAAAGGAAGAGGACATGCGGTCCTCTGTTTTTCGTGGGAAAGAAGAAGAAAAAAAAAGAGAAAAATAAATAAATAAATAAATGGGAGAGTTTCTCTCTCTTCTCTCTTCCTTTAGTCTGAACTATTGCTTTTTCTCTCTAAAATATTGAATTTTCTCTCTCTACTTCTCTCTCTAAATTTTTTTTCTCTTTAGATTATTTCTCTCTCTTGACGGATTTTTCTCTTTTGAAGTTATTTTCTAAGATTAGCCCAGTGAGAGGCTTCATTTTGATGTTTTTAATCAAGCTTAGTGAAAGGATCCGATCTTAAATGGAGTTTTGATTTAGGATTTGTTTAAATTTAATTTTAAATTTGAATTAATACAAGAATATAATTTTGAATAATAGACACTGAAGAATTTTTAAAGATTAATCGATCAATTCGTTCAGTGGTATGTGAAAGATAAGTAATAAATCATTTTCTTGAGATATTTCATATTTATTTTGAAAGTAAATAATTATTCTTTAAAATTATGCATAATTTATGAAATTATATATAATTTATGAAATTATATATAATTTATAAAATTATATTTTGAACGAAAAGTGATTCTAAAATACTATGGTTTATTTATTATGCATATGTTCGATGAAAATTATGATATGTTATGATATAAAAGTATTTTGATACAGATCGGATTTATGCTCTCAGCCTAACTATGTTTCAGTGGGCCCCACACTACAAGAAATTTAGTTTTTCGTGACAAGCAATGTTGTCACTGAAACTTGGAATATTGTATGAATTTCTCTGACAACAAACTATTGTCACTAGACGGTCGCAATTGCTTCATCGCTAAAACCATTTATGACAACTTAAATTTTTTATCACTGAATCATTTCTTTTCTGCGACAATAGAGCTTGTCACTTAATGTACTTTTTGTTGTCACCAATACAATGAAATGGGCATGCCTTGAAGGGTCTTGTGACAATAGTAAATCTATTTAGAGACGAGTTCTCTTATTGCAGAAAAGTCTTACAGAGACAAGAGTTTCACTTGTCACTAAAAATAAAATTTGTGGCAACTTAACTTGTCACAGAAACAAATCATTCTTGTCACAATGCAATAACGTAAATTGGTTTTGGGACAATAATGACTCTGTTAGTGATAAAATAGCTTAAAGTAACAAGAACTTTTGTTGTCATGGAAAATCTCATACGTGACAACTTGTTATTGTCACTAAAATTTAGTGTACCATTCTTTTATGATAATTTATGACTACAGAAATTCATCTCATTCACAAGCAAACTAAGAATCCAAATACATCTTTCTCAATGTTTGCATTTCAGTAGATATCCAAAATAAAAATCACAAGATAGTATTAATAGTTCATAAGCACTCCATATGCTATTTAATTGATCAAAACCAACAGTACATGATCCAAGACATCCAAAGAATTTTCAATTTCACTGTTTGGAATTCGACAGAACATTCAAAATTAATTTAAAAAAACACTGACTAATACCTATAGTTCATAAGCACCCTACATTCTACTTAACTGATCAAAACTAACAGCCTATGACATCCATATTTTTAAATTGAAGCTAGTTGATGTACTCCCATAATGCCAACAGAAGTAGCTGCCCATATTATTCCTGCATATAAACAAGGTTTAGATTAGTAAATGATTGGCTAGAATAAAGTTTTGAGTAATTAAAGTCTAGCAACCTCTAGATAAGCAACAGATTATCCACTAAAATTTTTTTTAAAAAAATAAGGCAACCTTTTTTGCATATAATTTGTAAATTTATACCTCATATTGAAAAGTTGAGACAACAAGAAAGGTTTGCAATCCATGTTTTTAATGGATTACACAAGAAATGAGCTTAGGCATTTTAGCAATTAAACTTCTAAAATAAAAAATTTAAAAAAAAAAGAATTGACTATATATTAAGAATCTCAATTCAAAGTTGCCCTTTCTAGAATTATAAAAAATTATGGATCTCACACTCTTAGAATGCAGCACTGTACCTAAGTATACTATAGCTGATTGATTGTTGTTTATATTCCTCTCTTATAGATCATTGAAAATAAGAAAAAAAAATATCATATTTAATTTTTTTACTTTCTTAAAAGTAAAAATTCTTACTTGGTCAAGGTTCATGCATTGAGGAAGATGAAGCTCTTGATTGGGAGAAAGTTTCAAAAAAAGACAGCAAAGCGAGCTTGGATCATAGCATTAACTTTTTCATTAACTTGTTCCTCTATTTGAGTTTGAATCTCGGCTCTAACCTCATCTTGCAATTGAACTCGAACATCTTCTCTAATGCTATCCACTAACGATTTCTTAGCTTGTTCGACAGCTCTTTGTACCTCTTCTTGCATATTTTCATTATACCTAACTCTCTTAGATTGTGCCTTCTTTCCAGCACCTTTGCCACGAAAATAACCAGACTTTTGGCCAAGTACTTGCAGTAATATGTCATTGCGAGTCATTTGGGATTCATTCTCTTGTGTTTGACATTGAACAACCTCCTCAAGTTGTTCCTGTAATAGATTATCAAAGATTAGATGCCAAAATAATGCATAATGAATTTTAAGAACAATAAGAAAATTTTTTTAACTAACATGGATCTCTTTGGATTTAGGGTCAGACCATACTAATTCTCCTTCTTTATTTTTCTTAGTGTGCTGAATCAACCAAACCTGATCTGGTGGTGCTTTTTCACCTGTTTTTGGGTCCCTCTGAAATGAATCACAAAAAAATAAGTATTTTATTTAGAAGTTTCTAAAATTATGTTAAATCTTTAATTTATTCTAAAAACTTACAGTTGATTCTTCAACTTCAGTATAAGATCGGGTGCCACATGTATGCTTAGTAACTAGCTTTGCCCTATTTGCTGCATTTCGCTTGCTTACTTTCTACAAATAATTGATACATGCAACTAACATCATCTATAAATTCAAAATGATGATGTATATATTTTAAATATAAATTAAACTTTAATTTGCAAAAACTTGAAAAGCATCAGAGCTGAAGTATGAGATCATATATTTCCAATCTTTTGGAGTAACATCTTCAGGAATATTAGCCAACCTCTCCTCATCAGTTCTAAATTTCTTATATAAATTATGCAAGTGATTTCTCCAACCTCTATAAAGTCGTTGTATGGTGGCCAAGACAAAAGCACATAAACGATATTCATTTCTATCATCTTCCATCTTAAACTTCTCCAAGAAGACACAAACAATGTAAATTGTATGTTAATATATATAAATAGAAATAAACAAGATACTAAAATCAATCATAAATATTTAATTTACCTTTACTTGCAGCCACATTCGCTCACCTACTCTATTTGCCACATCTGGCCAATTTTTTGCAGTTAATGGAGCTTGTGTCCTGACAATATAACCACAAAAATTGATAATATCTCTAGCATTTTCTCCTACTGCTCTCAGTATATCATGAGGGATGCTAACTTTCAATGGTCCATTCTTTGTTCTCATATCAACCTTAATACATTTGTAACGCCCACGCACATTCTTACTTGAAACAGTTGCTATAAAAAATAAATTTCAATTAGTATCTGTCATCCCCAACAGTCCTGCATCTGCGTCTTATCAGACAAATCCTCCACTAACATCTGCCTCAGATGGGTTTGGGGCGGTAAGTGGTGACATGGAAATTGAGCAACTTTCAAGCACTTCTGATGCAGTTTCCTCGTCATTGCATCTCCATACAGTGACACAGGTATTTCTACTTTTGAATTAGAAGAAACCAATATTGAAGCCAACATAATCTGGTGTTACATGATATTTAAGTTACCTGAGTTATATCAGTTTATTTATTTCCCTCATAATTTTTCTTCATTGTCAGAATTTCGAATCACTCAATGGTTATTCTGTGAAGACTCTTAGATCTTCAGGTTATGGACCTATGGTGCTAGAATCAGGCCTTAAGACCTTTATAGGCTCTAAACAAAGATTATAAGTGGCATGCAACATGCACAGTATCTGGTATATCATCCTCAACTATATTAGGGAAAAAAGGTATGTAATGGAAGAAATATAAAGAGTAAGTGAAAGGAAATATATAATTAAAAGAATGGAGAAGACAGGAGAGGAGCACAAAGAGGAGTTGACAAAATGGTCTTCAGATTGTCTTGTCAAACGCTGTGATCCTTGCAGCTTGTATAACTAGGCATCACAACTTTCGGTCAAATGAACATGTTGCTTTTATGGTCTGGGCTACCACTAGAAGGCCTGGATACAGATGATACCATATCATCGGAACCTCAAAACCCCTCTAATATCCTTAGATGCTCTCCTTCTCCATAGATCTCCAAAAAAAGATAACGAAATGAAAAGAAAATGATGCAAAAACCAAAGGAAAATGATCAATCTATGAGGGAAAAGGGCATACCTTTGATTTTTTATATCCGTCCTCTGTTTCATCTATTTTTTTGATGTTTTCCCTAGATTTTTCTCTATTTTTTATGAGGCTTAATCAGGTGGGGAGGCTTGGAGCGGCCAAATGGGGAAGACGAGGGGGTTTTGGGCATCTTTCCCATGAAACCAAGAACAATGCACGAAGATTGGTTTCTCAGTGGCAGTTAAGGAAAATTTTCATATTCTCGGGAGTCTCAAGAAGGAAATAATTTTGGTGTGCATATATAACTGTTTGGATGGTGTAAATATATTTTTCATCAATTTTAAAACATATAAGAGTTATAGTTTGTTGGTTAATTTGATGATTAGATTATTAACAGGTTTCAGGTTCAAATCCTCATATCCATTTATTATATTTATTTTTTTAATAAAAATTTATACATACATATATCCATTTTTTTTGATACTTGAAGAAATACGAGTGATGCATTTTTTTTTTTATGAATCTTGATAAGACTCCTAACATTAGAAAAAACAAATTTTAGAGGAAACATTAGAATAGAAATGGCAATTGGGCCATGTCAAGTCAGATACAGATTGGGACGGATAGGTATTGGATCAAACATTTATTACTCTAAATTTGATCTATTTATTAATTATTAAATAGATCAAAATTTCATACTTGAACCCAATCTGTTTAATAAATAGATAAGCCAATCTGATCCATATAATTCATTTATTAAATAAGTCAAGTCATTAAACGGATTAAATATGTTAAGTAGGTTGAGTTAAATAGATCAAAAGTATGTTAAACAGATAACATGGAACATAAAAAATGAAGGAAGATAATATGTTAAATAGGTCAAGTTAAATAGCTATTACATATATGTGGCCAAAATATAACTTGCCTCATTTGAAGGAAGATAACATAGAACATAACAAATAACAAATGCAAGCAAAATAGGGAATATAGTTTCAGAAGTATTTAATTGATTAATTAGTATAGTATCTAAGAATAATATGTATACAAGGGAACTTGTGTTCAAGCCTTCTCATCTCATCTCATCCAATAGGGTAGGGCAACACATCATATACATCAAGGTAGTACAAATGGCAAAAATCAATGAGATACTTATGATGGTATTTTTATCATAGCTCACATGACAACATGACAAACACAGAATACCACAAACATTAAAATTTTCCAAACACAAAAATAGAACGCACTTCAAACTCCATTCATATTTTCAACAACCAAGAGCCTAACTAGGATCTAAACCCCAACACTTTAACACGAATGTTCAAATCTATTTTTTTAATCAGACTGAAATAGTTGAGAGTAATAAGAGAAATTAAATATTCAACAAGCAATTCATAGAATTTTAAGATAGAATAGACTAAACCTACCCATGGTACAATAGAACCTATAACATTGATCTAAAGGAATTTAAAATGCACTGGGAGGCAAAATGATAACGTAGGATCAATGGAATTGCCATGTAGAGTCCTGTTTAAATAAACTAGAAAACAAATTAGGAACTAAAATCTCACCATGGTAGTGTGGGGGAGAGAGAGCGAGTAATAGAGAATAGGCATATCTATACAAAAAGACTTTTGGTATTAGAGTTGGGGTTTTGAGTTCTAACTTTTAATATAGTATAACGGCCTCCTCCAAATCCAATCCAATGTGCACCAGAATATTTTTTCAATGGAGTTATCAATCGGAAGGGTGCCAATTGTGAGTTCTCTCACATCACTACTAATAGGTGTGGGGTTTCTGGGATTGAGTACTTGTGAAGAAGTGGTAAACATGAAGGAGATGAAACGTTTCGTTTCTTCTTCTTCTTATTCCTCTTCTTTTTTTTTTTTTGTTTTTTAGAGGGCAAAGAAAGGGCTTCCAATCAGGGGTTTGGTGCTTAATATTTTTTTGTTTCAGTGACGAGTAAATATTATCATTGAATTTTTTTTTGTGACAAGAAAATATTTTCTGTGACAAGTAATTATTGTCACCGATGCTTTTTAGTGACAGAATTTTAATTCTTGTCAAGAATAATATTTTATTTTTCTAACTAATATTTTAATTTTTTATATTTTTATTTAGTGACAAGTTCTAGTGACAAGAAAAAAAATTTTGTCATCAATAATTAATAATCTATGACAAGGATATTTGTTTATCACTAAAATAAATCAATTGATACTAATCAGTGATGAGCATGATTTCTTGTCATAGAATATTTATTTTCAGTGACAAAAATTTTTTTTGCCATAAAATACTTGCCACTATAGATAAGATTTCTTGTTGTGCCACCAATAGAGCTTATATGTTGGTAATCAGTGAGCTTTGCCAATGAAGATTATATGTTGGTACTCAGTAGATCCTATCAGTGGAGGTTGTGTCCTGATATTTAATGGACCCTGCCAGTGGGAGTTGTGTGTTGGTATTCAGTGGATCTCGCTAATGAGAGTTAAATATTGGTCATAATCATGGCTGTTGAATTATGAGTATTTTGATTTGAATCAGATTTATGATTATATTGTATATAAATATTTGAAAAGATTAGATTTACATTGAGTTAGCATGAAATATATTTTTATATTTATTCACAGTATTATTTTTGAATATTATATAATATCTGAAATATCTAGTTGAAATATTTGTTACTTACTGGGCTGTCAAGCTCATTATCTCTCTTTTTTATTTTTCAGATTCAGATAATTAATTATAAGTATGGACAATAATGTTGGGATTAAGTTTTTAGAGACGAGATTTAGCATTTTCAACTTCATTGAACTTAGATCTATTATTTTATTTTTAGTAAAACTTTATTGGATATAAAATATTTGATTTAATTATTTAAATTTAAATTAAATAATAATTATTTAAATTTTATTTCACTATGATGCATTGATATCATGATAAGATGCCTTGTATGCTTATGGAGAATTTTTCATAAGTATGCAGTGGTTGCTAGGATCCTTGACTCATGATCTCGGGTCAGGGACATGACAGGGATAGTCGATTATTTCATAAAGTTCTTAAGTTGACTTTATATTGGATACAAAGTTTATTAAGTGTATTAACCATTAGATATTTTTGGGTTCGGATATGATTATGGATTTGATTTTAGGGTTGGCAATCGGATCATTTCGGATTATAAATGGGTTGGATCAATGCGGATCGAGTTAGAAAATTATCAATCCAAACCTGTCATGTTTATTAAACAAATCAAAAATTCAAATCTGAACCCGACCTATTTATTAAATAGGTAATCCGATCTGTTTAATTTATGTATTAAATAGGTTAAATTAGGTTAAACAGATTAAATAGATTAAACGGATTAAACAGATTAAACAGATCTAATTAAATGGATCAGAAATAGGTTAAACAGGTTTTAAACAAGTTAAATAGATCTTAAATGGGTTAAACAGGTTAAACAGATCAGATTACATGGGTCAGAAATAGGTTAAATAGGTTATCTGACTTAACCTGATCTGAATATTAAACAGATTAAACGGGTTAAACATGTCAGATATCTAAAATCTAAATTCGATCCAATTATTAAATAGATTAAATAGGTCGATTCGTTTATGACCTAAATCCGTTTAGCCTAAATCTAAACCTATTTATGACGGATCGAATATGGATCGGATTAGCAGGTTGGGTCATATTTTGCCCATCCTATTTGATTTGAGGTTCGATTTTGGGTCAGAAAATTCACTAAAACTGAAACCGAACCCAAAACCAAATGGTTTTTAATTTTTAAAACCATCACCAAAACCATTTCGATTTAATTTTGGTTAAAACTACCCCATTTAGTTTGGTGATGGAAAAAATATTTGGATATCCATCCCTATTAATATCCTTAAATCTTAGGAGGATAATATTATTAGAGACAAGCTTTATTGCTTTCTAAACATAGCATCCCATTATTGAAAGATAGCTATGGTTCTAACAAATTTGATTACCTTCCTATCATGCTTGTGGTTACATCAATGCATTGTCATTATATAATTTTATATTGAAATTATATGAATTCGATTCTTTGGCAACTTGCATACAAATAAAGTATTTCAATGAATATAATAAGAGATTACAGCTGAAATAATTCCACTCATATAGGATTATATTACCAAAAATAAGCTTAATCGCCTCTTATGACAACTCAATGGCTAGGTATGTGTTGATTGGGCATTGATAAATATTCTATATATATGTGATTGGATAGATATATATAGCTTATTGTATCAACCATGCATATCTAGATTTTAATATGTACTATATATAGCTAACCATATATTATTAGAGAATTTCAGAAAAGATCTTCAGCTAATATTAGCGAATATCATGAAATATCGGAGCATATCAAATAGATCTACAGCTGACATACCGTATTAAAGATATAATTAATTGCATATATCGTATATAGTTGATAAGATCTATATATAGAGATCTTTATTCACATAAAGTCGCATCAACTCAACAAATTTCTCTTGGTAATCTTCTTTTGTTACTTTTTTTCTCGACATGAGGATGAATACAATGGTTTTCTTCATCTTTTTCTTATTCCTCGCATCATCGATAGAAGCAAGAAAGCTTTTGAGCATAGAAGGGAAGATAGCAACGTCTGATGTTGCTTCATTTCCAACTGTTTCTTCTCCAAAGAACCAGGGCAATGGAATGAACATTGTTGGTGAGATGCTCTCAACTTTGCACTCCATAGGCATCAACAAACAACCATTCGAATCTACTCCAAGCCCGGGCATGGGCCATCTCCTTCCCCCAAATTAACTTTGTTGGAAGTCCATTGCTTGTCATGTTTGTACTAAGATTCTATTCCTAGTTTATCCCTGTATCTTGTTCCAATTCTAATAAAAAAAATTTATCTTATATTAAAAAAATTCTCTTTGAAATTTTTTTATACTATTATTGTTGATTTAATTGATGTTTATTCTAAATTTTAAGCCGATGCTTTTTATCTTCATTGATCAGTAGCATGCTATTCTATACGACGTAGGAGTCAAGTATAATAGAATACTCTTTGTTTGTGATTTGTTAGATGATTTATCTTATGATTGATCATGGCTTTCGAGAGCATATCTATTTCTATAGATATTTGGCATGGAAGAGTGTTTGTGAGGTCTAATTATGAAGCTTCTAAAAGCAATCTTTCTAGTCTTTTGCATGCCATATTACAAGTAGCATATGTACTATAAGGAGAATAAAATTGTGGCGTTCGAAATGAAGAGAAAGGTAAAAAAAAACAATATAAAAGATCTTATAAACAAATGTTACATCCATTTTGTTTGCATTCTGAAGTTGTTTGTTTTCGTGCGGAGGAGCATCATGTCACTTACAAGTTGTGTTTCAATAGAATATGCCACATCATTTTAAGGATAGTTTTTTTAATATGTCTAATTTGTGGGAATATAGATATGCAATTTGTTTCAGTGCATTGTTAGGTCTTAGCCAGCAGTCCTTATCGAAACGAAATAAGTCCCAAACGGTATCCTAAGAAGGAATAATGATTCAAGGTAGATTGAAATACCTATCAAAGTCGGAACGATGATTGATGCAAGTGGGTGTTCGGATGCCTTGCTTCATGCAGAATCTTGAATATGGGGAGGGGAATGGCTTAAACTTTCAGTCTTAATGAGTATGATAATCCAAAATAGAAGGATGAACACAGGTCATACAGTTTCAAAAATTTTAAAGATACTAAAAAGCTGTCATTCAAATACACATTTTCCTGCGTATCAACGTGAATAGAGGCATCAAAATCAGCACTATCCTTTCTTAATAGCTATTCATGTTTTATCAAAAGGTCAACTCAAATTTCTTTGAGGCACGCTATTCTATCTCTTATTCAAACACACTATTCTCTCTCTCTTTCTCTCTCTCTCATATATATATAACATGTGGTATCCAACAATTCCTTCGCTATTCAAATTGGTTGTCATCTAACAAATTTGTGCTAAAAAGCATAGCCGTAGATGTCCAGTCATGCCTAGCTTTATAGTCACATCAAGGATAGCCGGGGAGCACTTTCTTTTATGTTTCATTATCGTGAGTTTGTGAGATTGTGCAACTAAACAAAAGCTTGTAGCATAATTATCTTCTCAAAAAAGTGAGACTATTTAAATAAACATACTATCAGTTTGCTGATTACAATGACTTGTAAAATGACCAAAATAGCTATAGGATGAGTCACAGCTTGCATTTTTGCCCTTCTTTTTTCTTTTTTTTTTTTTCCGCTGTTAATACTTAATAAGTTATAGCTTTGAAAATCACAGCAATGACACTTACATTATTTTAATCCATTCTTTTACGGATAAAAAATTTATCCATAAAACTATATTTTTTTAAATAATATTTAAACAAAAAAAATAAATTACTCATATTTTTTTGTATTACTATTTTTCTAAATAAGTTACTACGATCTATCCATATTTTTCATAATATTCTTTATCATATAAATATTATTATATATAATAATATAATATTATTATATTATATTATATTAATATATTATATAAATATCTTATATTAGTATAATATAATAATAATATATTATATAGTATTATTATATACAATAATATAGTATAATATATTATATTAATATATACTATTATATATAAAACATATTATGTTATTATCATAGTGTTATATAAATATATATATATTATAATATTATATTATCTTATATTATATTATTATATATCATATAAATATAATATATATTATCTTATATTATATTATTATATATCATATAAATATAATATTTTATTATTATATATTATATTATATTATGATAATATATTATATTATTATAATATTATAATATATTATATTATATTAATATATATGAATACATATGGGAATGTATTATATTATTATAATATATTATTATATATTATAATACTATAATATAATATATTGTTATATTATAATATCATAACATGGTAATATAAAATATTAATATATTATATTATTTTATTATTGTATATTATTATATTATAATGTATTATATCATTATATTATATTATATTATATATTATATATTATATAGTATAACATTTTTGTTAATATAATATATTATATTATATAATATTATTAATATAATAATATAGTGTAATATATTATAAATATCCATATATAATGTAATATATTATATTATTATTATTTATTATTATATTATTATAAAATATTATAGTATAATATAATATATTATATTATATGAATATATATTATTATATAGTAATATATTATATTATTATAGTATTATATTATTATAATATTTTATATAATATTATATTATACTAGTTTATAATCCCATATAATGCATGGGATATAATTTTTTTTGCAGTCTTGTTGAGAGGTTGTACCTTGGAGTGCACTCAAAAGGAATGCATGAAGCATTACTCATGAGTGCTTTATCTAAATAATTAAAAAAAAATTATTTATAAAAATAATTTAATTTTTAACTTATTTACGAAAGTGATGCAAATCGTCTAAAACATCATTCAAAATAGCGTTTTATGATGACCACGTCACTATCCTTTTTCATACCTTTTTCATGTAGACGGCGAAAAAAAAATTATTTCAAATGATATTTTTTAAAACGTCATTTGAAATAATATTTTTAAAAATAAATAATATTTTTGAAAACATCATTTCAAAAAAAAAATTATATCCTTCGTGCCAAAAGAAAGACTCACCTTCCTGGCGTGTGTTCGCCGTTGGATCACCCTCTGCATGGATTTGAAAGCACTCCGAACTATGCCGTTCATCCGTAATCATACGAGCTTCCAGTCGTCCAATGGGGTGATCAAGCAGCGGCGTCCAATCTCACCCTCATCAGATGAGCTGTATAGCTGTAGTGACATGCCTACATCATGAGTCAAAGTTTTCCCCAGTTTTTGGACACAACGGTCCCCTCATGGTCACAGCTTGTTACCCCAGAATCTTTGTTTAATGATAAACATGGAACCACACAGCAGGAGAGAGTCCATAAATACGGTCATGCAGAAGATCAACGATATTTCAGGAATAGAATTATTATCTATTGCACGTAATTTGGGCAATTTAATCTACCGAGTATCGCATCGTCGATTTCAGTAAGGGTAGGCAAAATATAAATTCTTACTCAAAGCATCATTTTTAGGTAATCTTAATCCTGAATATTATTACACTAAGCGTTCAGTACTGTCGATCATGCTATTTCTCCGGTTACAAACTGGATATTCTCCAAAAAGAAAAAGAAAAAAAAAATCCAAGCCAGACATCAGTGGATGAGATATGCAACAATGAGGGCAGCAAGCATAAGCACATAAGCAACCCCTTGATCGACCGTCTTAACTGCATCAAAACAAAAAAAAAAAAGTAATAATATCAGAGTTTAATTCAACATACATGCTTTTTCTGGATCCCAAAAAAAAAAAAGGTCATATAAGTAGCATAATTACCATCGATTTTGGGAGCGTTCAGGGCTGCTATCCTATCTTGGCAAAGGCATGGGTGCAAGAGTGCTGAAGCGAGGACATAAGCAAGAACAAGGATGGGCACTTTCATCGAACTCATCTTCCAATCTTAAGTCTCTGTTGGAGAAGACAACTAAAAGATGAAGTGGATATGAACAACAACAATGCCCTTGGGAGCCATAGAGCGTCTGAGTAACTTGTTCGCAATGGCATATAATATATATAACTCGAGTTATGTTCCGCTAACTCGCGGTTACTCGCGAGCTTAAACTATTCCCACCGGCTTTTCCGAAAGGAATGCCGAAACTCCATTGACTGGCTGACAAGGACGCGGAGCATCGTAAGGGCCCCAAGGATATGCCGTACGAGAGTAACTATAAGAGGCGTCAAATGGGCCGGAATCTACCAACCATTACAGCTGTTGACATCGAGAAATGGATCACCGCTGGGCAGTGACGCGTGTTTAATTATTAATTTTCTAAAAAAAAATAAAAAAATAAAAAAATAAAAATTATAATTTTAAATTTTAAAAAAATAAAAATTTTAATTTTAATTCAAATAAAAATTATCATTTCAAATTAGTATTCTCGTTTTAAATTATCTTTTTAAAAAAATATCTGAAAAAAAATTGATATAAACAAAAAATAAAAAATATCATAAAATATATATATATATAAATTATAATTATAAATTTAAAAAAATAAAAATTTTAATTTTAATTCAAATAAAAATCATCATTTTAAATTACAATCCCTTTTCAAATTAATTTTTTAAAAAAATACCATAAAAGAAGAAAAAAATGAAAAAAATTATAATTTTAAATTTAAAAAAATAAAAATTTTTAATTTTAATTCAAATAAACAACATCATTTCAAATTATTTTTCCCATTTAAAACTATTTTTTTAAAAAAATATCCCAAAAAAATCTTAAAAAATTAAAAAATAAAAAATATCATTAAAAAAATAGAAAAAAATAAAAAATAAAAATTATAATTTTAAATTTAAAAAAATAAAAATTTTTATTTTTATTTTTTAAATTTAAAATTATAATTTTTATTTTTTTCTTATTTTTTTCTTCTTTTATAATTTTTTTAAAAAAATAATTTGAAAAGAGGATTGTAATTTGAAATGATGATTTTTATTTGAATTAAAATTAAAATTTTTATTTTATTAAAATTTAGAATTATAATTTTTATTTTTTTATTTTTTTATGATATTTTTTATTTTTTTTACATCAATTTTTTTCAGATATTTTTTTTAAAAGATAATTTGAAATAGGGATACTAATTTGAAATGATAATTTTTATTTGAGTCAAAATTATAATTTTTATTTTTTTAAAAATTTAAAATTATATATTTTTTTTGAAAATTAATAATTGAACTCGCCACTTCAAATGGCATTTTCAAAAACATCATTTTAAATAATTTTTTAAAAATATCATTTAAAATAATGATTTTATTTTATTTTTTATTTTTTTTATCATCTACGTAGAAAAAGGATGGAAAAAAATAGTGACGTGGCCATCATAAAATATCATTTTGAATGGCATTTTATATGATTTGCATCATTTTAGTAAATAAATTAAAAATTAGATTATTTTTATAAATATTTTTTTTTTAATTATTTAGGTAGAGCACTCCATTACTCATGCTCTGCTTTTTTTTTTTTTGGTACATTGGTAAACATGATTTGCGAATAAAATACAGAACTTACACCATGACCGCATCATATTCCATGTGTTCACACTCTATTCATATCATTTGTTCTTTCTCTTTATAAAAGCACAATAGAAACCACCATCATATCTTCTCGTCTTATTTCTCTCTCCTTTGTTGACACAGAGATATGAATAAGAGTACCAACAACACCAAGCTTTTCTTTCTTTAATCCTCACCCCACAAGCCGACACCCTCTATATCAGGAGCCCGTCACCGCCTCTTACCTCACGTCCGCTCTTCTTTCTTTCTTCACCTTCGTCTCTCTCCAACCCTTCTCCTCCACCACCACCACCACCACCACCTCACCTCCAAACCTCTCCTCCACCTCGACTGCCATGCCGCCACCGCTGCCTCCCATCATCCTTCCCCTGCGGACCCCATCTTTGATGCACTTCTCTTCTATGCCACCTCCTCCTCTCACCCCGACCGCATGGCCAACCTCGACCTCTACGTCGCTGCCGCTGTCCTTCATCGATGCATCCCCTGCAACCTCCTTATCTTCAGCCTTGGCCACGAGTCTCCCTTCTGGCTCGCCCTCGACCACGGTGTTCTTACTGTCTTCCTCGATCACAGCAATCTCCATGCCTCCCCCTTCAAGGACCCGCGCCTCAACCTCCCGGGCCTTGAGATCTCTACCACTGCCTTCCCCACCTACATCTCCGACCTCGGCCCCATTCTCGCCGCCGTCCACCCCGAGGAGGTGAGCCCCCGTGGGCGCTACCGCCCCATCCAGGACCTCCTATTCTCCGATTGTCCTCACGCACTCTCTAACCTTTCCAATCATCTTTATTGCCTTACCTGGATGTTGTCTTCATCGACGGTCCCCCAGGCTACCACCTGGAGGTGCCGAGGAGGGCCGCGGCCATCTTCACAATGGTGGTGAATGGGGAGATAGGGAGAGAGGAGGGGGATGAGGAAGCTACGGGAAGAGTGGGAAGCGGGAGGCCGAAGCGAAAAAAAAAAACAAAAATCTCACTTGGATACGTGGCAGATGTTAGCTTGGGAAAAAATAAGACATAGCGGACGGAGGCTTATCCCTCCATTCTAATATATATACATATAGGTTATATTATGGTTAAGAATATATTAAAAATAAATTAAAAAAATTACTTTTTCGTTGATAGAAAAATAATTTAACGATCTCCTAGGTGAATAAATTTTTTCTCATTTTATGGATAAATGCTATTCATAGAAAAGTAATTTAGCCATCTTGAAAAGTATGATAACATGAATAAGTTGGTCAATAAAAAAATTGATCAATTTTATCATAATATTTATCCACAAAAGAAGATATCCTAATAGTTAATCTATCTAGGTAATTTTGCTGTAAAGGTATAATAACAAATAGTTATTATAACCATGCATGAAACATGCAACAATGACATTGTACTCGAGGAAAAAAGCTAGGGGTGGCTCATCAAAATTTTATCGAGATCAAGAAATGCTATAAAGACAAAATCTGAACTTTGACAATTGGGACAACAACAGGAGAGTATAGCAGCTTTCGAAGCTGGCATAGTTTGACAACAAAAATTGCATCACGTCGTATGGGTGATTTTGGTGAACTAACATCCAACCTACCTTAATTATCCAAATTACTTAGATGGCCAAGTAATATTAGATAATTATACCAAGGATGCTCGTGGATGCATAATATCAAATTGTATGAACATATCATTATTTATAAATGGGGATATATATGAGTCAAACTATTTGCGAGCTATTCAAATTTGATTTGAGTCTAAATTTAACTCGATTATCAAGCTCGAATAATTTTTCGAGTCAAGTTCGAATAGTAAAATGCTTAGCTCGAAAGCTCACGAATTTATTCAAATTTATATATATATTTTTGATAATATTATTTTTATTTATAATAGTTATATATAAATATATATATTATTAATAAATTAAGATTCAATTTCAAGCTTAAATTCGAATTCAATTTTGATCTTGACTTGTTGTTTGGTTGATATTCGAGTTAGATCGAATTAATCTCAAATATTATCTATTTTTTATTAAGTTGAATTTGAATTAGAAATATCAAATTTTAATTAATTTCGAGTTTAATTTTAAATTTAAATATTTTAAACCGTATTGTGCACGAGCTTTTAATTATTTGACTCGATTTGGCCCAATTACATCTCTGCTCACAGGTCGTGGTGCGGTAGGTTCGCACCACTGCCACCGGCTCCTTGCACGGCTCGCGTTTCCTCCTACGGAAGTCGGTCAGGTCACCGAAACGTATACCCGTTTTCCACACTTCCACACCTCTTTTGGGGGCCCAACATGAGTGCAGCCTATATCCTGTTCGACGAGAGAATTGGCGAAATACACGGCATCGGCGCGGGATTGTCGACAAATCGCCAATCCACTCATGACACGTGGAAATAGATAATTTGGTACGAGAGTTGGGCCTCAAAGGATTTTTCAGGAAAAAAGGAAAGAAAGCCGCTGCCACCGACGTCGGGTAGAACTTACGCCCCCCACGTAGCCACGTCAGCTATCGCTTTTGCCAGATGCCCCCCCTCCCTCCGCGCATGCCGGTGCCCAAATCCAAACGCCGAACCCTCTTCTCTTCGCCAAGTCCCGTTGTCAGTTGTCTCTCCCACCCTAATCCCTCACTCCCTCTCCCAATCCTTCTCAAACCCCACTCGATACGCATCGAGGAATCTAGGCTTCCTCGCGTTACTCGCCACCATGAATATTTTCCGGCTCGCTGGCGACATGACCCACCTCTTCAGCGTCCTTGTACTGCTGCTCAAGATCTACGCCACCAAATCTTGCTCAGGTTCTACGGTTTTTACATCCGAATAGAAATCTGCCTATTTTTTCTGATTTTTCTCTGATTTTATGGTCATTTTTTTGATCTGGGGGCAGGGGTCTCGCTCAAGACGCAGGAGCTGTATGCTTTGGTGTTCTTGACCCGGTACTTGGATCTGTTCACGGATTTCATCTCGGTGTACAACTCGGTGATGAAGGTGGTGTTCATCTCGAGCTCGGTCGCCATCGTGTGGTGCATGAGGTACCATCCCTTGATGCGGCGGACGTATGACAAGGATCTGGACACCTTCCGGCACTTCATTCTTGTGGGCGTGAGCTTTATCTTGGCGCTGCTCTTTCATGATCGATCCACATTTCGGGAGGTAGTTCGATTTGTCCTTTTTCTTTCCTCGGAGTTTAATCCGATTTTGTTTCCAGTGAACTTTGTGGAGCTCTTATTTGTTATAACACGATTAGGGTTTTCTATTATATAAATTTTGTGCCCTTATCATATTGCTCAGTGTCAAAAAGCCAGAATAGTACTTCAATAATAACAAGAAGAAATTAGTCTTATTTATTTTGCTTGTCGAGTTTTATGTCTTGTTGGTCGTTGGTATTGTCATTCTCTAGATTATGTGATTTTATCTTGCGGCATAAGGACTAGAATAGTTTTATTTTAGTTCTATCTTACAGTGGTGCAGCCTGAGCCACCGAAGCTTACTGATGATAATGTTGATCGTCATGCAAATGAAGATATGTCTATTTATGGAAAAAAAATTCAATGTGCGTCAGTTTTTCGAGCATCATAAATTTTTGAGGAGAAATCTGTTAAGGGTTCTGGAAAGTGAGTCATTAATGTGGGAAGATAGAGGTTAGGGAAATATATTGACAGATCAACTTTAGGAGCTTGGATTTACTCAAAAAACTTTGGCGGCTTGGATTGGTCAAGTGAGCAAATTCTTCAAGGTCATAATGTGGTGGATGTTCTCATGAGGAGATAAATCACCTTTTATTTTTTTCTCTTTTAATTGATCTGGAGATTGAAGCTATGAGGTATCAAGTATTGGTTAGTATTCCAAGTAACATAGGAAACTTTGGTAAGAACAGATGTCTGTGAAATAGTAGGCAGAAATGTTAAACATTGGGATCCAGCTTTCTTTCGTTGTCCCTTGTTATGACCTTGTGGGTGCACCTTTCCTTCATACCAGTGGTTTTCCCCCTTTTTTGGGGTTCACTATATCTTCTTCCTCATGAGCTTTCATTATGTGCTAAAAGAACTCTTTGGTACCATATCTGACAAATTTGAGAAAAATGCAAATTTCACTGCATATTCTGCATGAAGTAGAACATATGAGACTCTACTTACATGATGTACCACCTACTTGTTTGTTTTGTCCAATGTATGCTTGTTTAGTGTATATACATGTCCATGTTTTATACCTTTATAGTTTATGATTTGGTAAATATAATTGTTTGGATTCTGACATGTGGGTGCACCTGCTTCCAGAATTGTGATCTGGTGGTCATAATCAGTAGTTACAGTATATGATAACTGATAATCCAATGATTGCATTGAAAAGAGGAAAGCAATTGTAGGCCCTCCTTGCTGAAATAATCGTGCTGATGATAGTTATCTGCCTGACAATGCTGCTGATGAACCTGATTTATAGCACGGATCTCAGGTTAAATAGAACACATTTGTGTAGCCCTACTGAAAAATCATCTAGTTGACCGGCCGTGTTCCGCAGAGGCAGATGTCTGTTACTTTTTAATAGTTATTTTTGACCCAATATCTGTTCAGCATCTTGTCATGCAGATTAGCAACGTTTGCTGAAAAATAGTGTCAGTTGGAACACTGCTGCCCATAAATGTGCAGCATCTAGGATGCCAGAAAAGAAAAAAAGAGCTATAGGGCAAGAGTGGAAAAGAAAGAAGGAATGCAAAGTGGTAAATCATGCAAGATCTCTTCATAAGTTCATATATTAGCTTTTCATCAGAGTCGACAACACAGAGCTCTATGGAGTTCAGGAAAGGAGGATGACAGATTAGTGGTGCAAGATTCTTTTGAAATTGGTCACATAAGTGTTAGGTATTAGCTCTTGTGTTGTCATGCTATAAAATGGATGCTCCAGTACATTGAGGCTCCCACCATTGCGGTGTTTGGAGAGGATCAGATATGTGTAGGCTTAACTCCGTGCATGGAGGGGCTATCATTCCATGTTTCGAACCCATGACCTTCAGGTCAATATGGAGCAACCTTTTCTCATTGCTAATAGTCATTCTCCATTAAACATTACCTTGCTCTTTGCTATAAAATGCTTTACTGATTTTGTTTGAGGTCTCGAGTTTGAATAAGGCCAGAAGAGCAATGGGATATCCCTTTTGTCCAAAGTTTATTTTCATAAGTCAACAGTTTGTTTTTCTGTTTTATATTTTAGTAATGTGTAACCAGATTTTAAAAGCCTATGCCTATCATGACTTGTTTCTTGTGTTTTCAAAATAAATAAACATTTCTTTTATAATATTCATTAAACTGAAAATATAATCATGAACAACTATAGAAGCCCCTAGAATGAGTAAAGTTAATTTTTCTTGACATAATAAAAGCTGCTTCTTCATTTTTTATTGTTCTCTAACTTGGAGCACTGATTGTCAGTTCCATGGTGCATTTATTGTTCAATTTCCAGGTATTCTGGGCATTCTCCATATACTTAGAGGCAGTGGCAATTCTTCCTCAGTTAGTTTTGCTACAGAGAAGTGGAAATGTGGATAATTTAACTGGACAATATGTATTCTTTCTTGGGTATGATTCTAACATGCTTGCTTTCTTTCTTTAATTAATAACTCATTCATGTTTTCTTGTAAAAATCTTGTTTCTACTCCTTTTTTAAAAAAAACTTCAAAATGATTTTGATGTCAATGTATCAGCTTATAAGATCCTGGAAATACTAATATATTCGTGTACGTTAATATGGTATTGTTATATTTGAGAATCTACAGAAAATTGAAGTTTTGTCAAGGTTTTTTAGAAATGACTTGTCTGCTAGCAAAACTCAAAGGTTAATGTCTATACATAATGCATTTATCATCATAGATGGTCGCCTAAAATGCAAGGTTTTGAAATGGCTTAAATATAATGCTCTCATATTTGAAGGTAGTTCTGAAAATGTATGCTTTAGAATTGCATGTCTAACTTTTAATGGTTCTTGGCTTCTGATGTACTTAAATATGTTGAAATCAAATCATGCTGAATTGCGGTGTAACTAAATTTTTGGTTTTTTTAGTCCTATTAATGTATTTCATTTCCTATCTATGAAAGGCAACACCGTCTTAAGGGGACATAAGGGTTCCCAAAATTTATTGCTGGTAAATGTGCCTGATAAAGTGATATGCAGAAGCAGCTGGAGCTAAATCATTTTCAAAACTATTCTGCTTGATATTCAGTTGTTTAACCATGCAGGACCCTTACATATGTATAAAAGAGGGATGTGTATATGTGAGTTATTGAAGCAACCAGATATTTTATTTACTTGATCATCTCAATTTCTAGCCCATAATTATTCCGACCTCTTTACCATAAACTTGTCATAAGAACTTCTAAACATGAAATACAACTTAGTTATCTGTTGTATTTTATATACACAATCCTAGGTTTGCAAGTGTTCTTCTATTTTTTCACAACTGTTGTCTTACATCCTTTTAAACCACACTTAATTACTACTACTTCCATATTTCCTTCAGACAAGCTTCTTAACCAATCTCATTATATTTCATGCTGAACTAAATAGAATGATCGCTTCTTTCTTTAAGTCATCATCTTTTGCTTTCTGGAGCCACGGTATATGCTTGCACTCTTATTTCTAACACAAAAATGCAATTAAGAGAATTGGTTTTCTAAATGCAACAAAATCCAACTGAAGATATATTTGACCATTAAGACTAACTAGGTAAGTGGAAAGAAAATTTAACTGTTTGTCCAATTTTCATAATTGCAGACAAAAGCTATCACTTGGTTCTGTATCTCGCCTAGGCCGGCTTATTAGTACACATAGCATGCAATCACATTTAAAAAATATCTAATTTTTGCAATAAATTTTTGATGGTTAAAATATGAATGCATACCCACATGCTGTCACAGCTTTAGGAAACGAATAATGTTATATTGATAGCACCCTCTAACCTGCACTTGTTTCTAATTTAAGAGAAGTAATTGTAAATTAGTAAATTTATTGCTGAAATCTTGGATTAGATGTTAGAGATAAGTAATCTGCATATTGTATGGTACAAATTGATGATCTCACAGGAGTCCTAGAAACCGGCAGAAAGATAGTGGATGTGCTGATTGAGGATGAAGCAATGTGGACATAATTTAATTGGTGCAAACATGTATGTTCATGATTGAGGAGGCCTTGGTGACAAAAAGGGGCTTTGTGTTGTGGTAGGGAGGACTAGATCTAGCATAACATGTTAAGAATCAAGAGAAATGATTTAAATTGGATGACTGTGTCAATGGATGCAGCTCATTTAAATTGTTTAATGTCATATAGCTCGACATAAGTAGTTGAGAAAAGTCATGATAGTTATGGTTGTAGAATTGGCTAACTGGGTTAAGTATTGGATATCTAACTTTATGGTTCTGGAGGGTGGATGCATAGATACCGTAATGGTTAATGTTGTACGGTTATGATGTTTTGCATATAGATATCCACCTTAGGTTGTATTGGCATGCCTTGCTATCTCACAGTGAGTCAATGCCTTCATAATGCTACTATGATTAGATCCTTAACCATCCAATCTTGTCCCAACTATCTAAAGTTGGATATGTCAGTCCTTATTCACCAACTTTTCCTATTAGTATGCCTTTACTCATATATGCATGAGAATGGTTTTGAAACTGAAAATTAAGACAGTATCCTGATTATGAAAAATTTACAAGCACTTGCTTTCATATACTAATGTTTAGAAGGAATGTATATGAGGATGGTAGATCTGAAAATGCAAGATGCCCCTTCTTTATTAAATATCCTTCAGTCATCTTTGAAAACAGTTTACTTTCAATTATCCACTTATCTATAGGGATTTCAAGCCGTATATCCTCAGGCTTTATGATTCTAATCGTCAATCACTTGCTATCATTTTTACACTTGACCATCAGGCAATTTTCAAGGCTTGTAAGCTCAAGTCTCTTTGGCAAGGAGGAGATGAAGGATCACAAATGCCCACCAACCCATGCATGTTTAGACTTGCACTTAGATATCAGGGTTTTTTTCCTCATATAATTGGGTCACATTCAGTTTGAGTGATTGTTATTTTTATTGAATCACATAATTTTTTCTCATGTCTATGTATCAAAATTTAAATGTCTTGTATTGTGCTTGCATAAGTTAGGACTGATAGGGCATGCATACTGTATGAAGTATCAGTGTGCACTGACTCAGGGTATCAGAAGAATTGTTAAACGTTATCCCAAAGATAACATTGAAATACACCAAGTAAATGAAAACCTTCTATGTAGGCTACATTTTATTAGTTTAAGAACTGGCATAAATACTGACACAAGCCAGCATTATGTTAATCAAACCAAGAGAAGTAAAAATGGAGTTTTGATTTTAAGGTGTTACGCAGTAACCATATGATTTTTTTTTAAGGTGCTAGGTTTATTGAATTTATTTTAAAGGAGCACCTGTATATCTCCATAAGACACTTGATTATTGTCTTCCATACCACCCATACCATTCCGATAGGGTGTATTGTACTGTACTGACATTGGATATGTTGTTTGTTACTACTGAACCGCGTATTGACACTGTAATAGGATGATACTGATATTAAGATGGCAAACCTTGCACTTGATTCTTATTAGCCATGCATAAGTCTTCGAAGAATCCATGGATTGATGTAAATATCCACAGTCATTAAAGTGGAAAACAAAAATCAACTGCTTTCTTCCACCTTGTCTCTTCCAAACTCCTCTTGGATTATGATATAGCTTGGTACCTCTTTTTGGGGAGAGTATTCTGAAGTAGAGCTACTTGAATGAAAAAAATCATTCATAAGTTTAGACAATGGTCAGTTCATAACATGATCATTTGTAGTGATGTACCACTACTGTATATTATGCTATGACCTGACATGGACTGGTATATGCCCTAACAGATGCATGTGATCTGGCTTCCCTTTGCCATGGGGCATCCTATGTGTGGTACAACATGGTATGATATGGATCAGCATTTGGATCCTTGACCAGAACTTTATTTCTTTTGCCTCTTAATCAAGGGTCTTAAATTTAGCATCTAGATCTCATCTCTTATGTCATACTATGTTATTTATGAAGAAGTCAAAACAGTACTTCAAGTATATAAAAGAAACGATAGGAAAAATTTGTAAGATATGGATTCTAGTACTGAAGGCACTTTCCTTTCTGAGATGAGAACAATCAAATTAACCTAGGATTTAGCAATGCAAAAGATCTGTGAATCCTTGGAGCTTCATCCCTTAATAGACGCAAAACAGTTGTCCTAATTCATCCTGACAATGGAGCTTTTAAAATCAACCATGCAGAATTACCACCTTGGAAATTAACCTACCTTGAACAGCATGATTAACCACACTAGTATTATAACTTTTTTCAACGGCTCCTAGAAAAATGCATAAAAAGATATTGATATTGGTGAAGATGAGAGTTTATATTGGTCCGTTATCAGTACATCAGAACCTTTCACAGGTATCTAATTTTAAGTCATGAAGACATTTGAGTGCTTTTGGCAGTTGGAGGAAAAGATAGATGTGCTCCTCTACTAAGTTCCGTGTCCATTCATTGGGCTAGGGTGGAGGGTTAATACATCCATAATTTCAATTGACAATTGGTTGATACGCATCTCAGTAATTAATTATACATGGGCATGTTGGCTGTTATAGGTTCCTTGCAAATTGACTTGCAGCTCACGTAATATATCCTGAACCATGGACAACTTTTGCATGGTTGTGAAGTTGCCTGAGTTTTATCATCTAAAAATTGACAATTGATATAAGAAGCCATAACTGCTGCAGCTTGAAGTGGAGGAATTTTTTCCTTGATAAGTCATACTTTTTAAGCTTATAATTGTTGGGGACGCTTATAGTTCTAGAATCACTTATATTGCTAATTTGACTCTCAGCAGAATGATCGCTTTTTATCTTTGCATTGTAACACCACCTTGTGCATAACCATCAGCCTCATATATGATGTCCAATATATTGTACATTAACATGCTTGATTTAACTCAAGGGCCACTTTTGTCTCCAACCTCATAAATCTTGCTATGGTAAAGAGTTTCTTTTTGTTTTGGAACATTTTTTCATCCAGCCTATCCAAGAGGAGCTTTTGTCTTCTGAATCAAACATTTTAAATGCTCAAAACTAATTCTCTCTACATTTCTATGTGCATTTTAATTTATAGCTATTGATTCTGTACTTTTATGTGATTAATAGGCTGGTCTTTTTGCCATGCTTGAATTGGAATATTGTATTGTTTAATGTGCATTGTGCTAAAAAAACCAACCCCATATAATGGGAAAAGGCTAGAATGCCTTCCCCAGATAGGCATATACTTCAAAAACATTTCATATGCTTGGATTGCCAAAGATTGATTGATCACATAGTTAGGAATTTGGGAAACAGCTTGTTGATTATGATTATAGTTATGTACTGCACCCGCAGGTGATCATAACTTTTCTATCCTCTCCATTTGTCTCTCACATAATTAAAATGGTTTAGCGGACAAACCTTGCACATTAGTTATACGTGGGGACAGTTCTTTTGTTTGCACTTACCATCCTGCAGCTTGATTGAATCTATTTGTTAGATTGGCTGATCTCTTTTACTTTGTTCATCAGGGCTTACCGTGCATTTTACATTCTCAACTGGATTTATCGTTACTTCACAGAGGTTCATTACAGTCGTTGGATACGTAAGTTACTATGTTAGAGAAATTTGATCAACCTTTGATGTAAGTAATTGTACCCTAACTTTTGTTTATTTTCCAGCTTGGATTGCCGGTTTTATTCAGACAGCTCTTTATGCTGATTTCTTCTATTACTACTTTATAAGGCAAGTGCCTCATGATCACCGATATACTGTGCTTTAGATCTACTAGGTCTCATGAAAGCAATCAGTGATTTTTGTTATTGATGCTTACAGTTGGAAAAACAATGCAAAGCTTCAGCTCCCTGCTTGAGCTATTTGCCGGTACAGGTCATTCTGCATGCTGCTGCATAGTAAACAATCTGAAATCTATTGGACATCTGAGTTGAATGATGCAGTAAAATATGGAGGAGGAAATTGTGCAAATGATTGACCCTGATCCCCATTACTGCATGATTATACAATGTTGTTAAAGATTGTACTGATTCTAGTTGTCATACCTTTTCTCTTACTCTTTGTTCATACTTATGAAAGCTAACAAACTGCTAATTTCATAGAGGCCAGTTTGCATGTATTCAGAACATATATTGATATATGAAACAAAGCTTTTTGTTCTAGTTGCTCATCCTTTCAATTGGGAATCTACCCCTTTTGAGAACACATGACCTGTGAATATTCTTATCGTTTTGAGCAATTTAGCCCCTCATGCAAAGACATAATAATATTCAGAAGCCAGTATGTTTTTGGCGTTCATCCAGGGCCTTTATATCAGAAGAAAACTTATGCATCATTTGAATAGAAAAAGTGAAGTTGTAAAGATCAGAAAAAAGTAGCATAGTGACAGCTGATGCTAGCGATGGTGTTTGTTATCATGTACCGCTGAGATCGGATTAAGCATAATTTGACCTATTCTCGGTAGCGGTTTGACTAAGACTTGAGTTCTTGGTTCCTGTTTCTCCTGCTTAAACTTCAAAAGTGCAGTTGACGGTGCATACGTCCGTTGGGAGCTTAAACCATGCAGGTGTTAGGTGAAAGCATCCAAATGAAGTGACCAGGTAGGCTGCATCACATACAAGCATGTTCAGATTTCTCGTTGGTCAGAATTAAATTTGTTTAAAAAAATCTGTTGATTTCGGGCCAGTCCACTTCAAAAACCAACCCTGGATATAAGCCTAGCTAGCCTGTAAGCTTATAATCTAACTGATTGTAAGGCCCAGTCCACAAATCCAGTGAAATGTCAAGTCCATTTATCCAAACTGATGCTTACTCTTATTTTTTTGCAATGAAGTTCATATCGAATTTTGGGCGAAATGATACCGACAAGTGATTATACCAAAATAAGATGCTTCAAAGGGATAATTGGGGAGTGTTTGGTATGCAAAGAACTACTCAAGGAGACGGATGCCAGAGATGCCAGCCCTTTAAACAAATACTTGCCATCACTTCCTGGTAGCAGTAAAGAAATGACGCTCTTGCCTGACAAAAGGTAGCAGTAAAGAAATGACGCTCTTGCCTAACAAAAGAAATGGTCTTTTAACAGTGAACATAGCAGACACTTGTCAAACAATTCTACGCGAGCCTTTTGTGCTTAGCCCTGATCAAGTTCTCATACACTTTTCAAGGGAAAAAAAGTTGCTAATTTCTTGTTTTTATGGGAAAAGAAGAAAAAGCCATCTTCCCTGAGGAAGAGGCATGTATCCCACTTCTTATAAGAAACGGGTATTATTTTTTTGGCCCCTGTTAAATAATCAAGAATTTGTTGTATAGCTAGTCCGAGCAGAGCCGGCCCTGGGGCGGGTAAAATTGGGCGACCGGCCCAGGCCCCAATTTTTTTTTTTTTTTGGATAAACGAAACGCCATTATTCTTTTCCTGAGTCCCGACTCCCAACGGCTCCCAAGCCCCAGCAAGAGCTTTTTAGCTCTCGTCATCTCGATTTCTCCCGTAATTTCTCATCACCTCGCAATGCCTTTCTCCCTGTTCTTTTTTTGGGTAAACCAAACGTCATTCTTCCTCTCCGGAGTCCCGACTCCCCAACGGCTCCTAGCAAGAGCTTTTTAGCTCTCGTCATCTCGATTTTTTTCGTAATTTCTCAATTCTCATCCCCTCTCATCGCCTCGCAACACCTCCCTTGATTTCTCCCTATTTTGCTATTCACCGATGGTTCTTCCATGCATTGGGCATCAAAAATCAGATCAAAATCCATCAAAAAGTTAAGTAAATCTCTTCAATCCTCTTTCAATCTGCTATGAATTTTAAACTTGATTTTTTGCTGATTTATTATCGAAAAAATTCTTAAAATCTTAGTTCAGCAAGTTTCTCTATTTTTTTTTTTAATCTTTCGGACACTGTTGGGCCGCCGTCGGTCATTGGATCCTGTGGTTGTCGCCATCCGGTCGTCGGGGACGCCCCTTCAGTTGTAGGCGCTGATAGCCGGGAAGGAAGATCTCTCTTGTGGCCTTACCTCAGGAACGAGGGATGAGTCCTCTGTTCCGTTAAAAAAATAAAAAAAAAAGGATCCCTTGTTTTACCATGGAAGAAGGAAAAGAAAAAAGAAAAAATGGTCCACAGTCCACACAATAAAAAAAAAAGAGAGAAAAAATGGTCCACACTGTTTCGTTAAAAAAAAGAGAAGATGAGTCCTCTGTTTTACTGTAGAAGAAGAAGAAGAAAAAAACAAGAAAAAAAAAGATGGTTCACAATCCACACAATAAAAAAAAATGATCCATACAATATAATTACATGGATTTGTTAATTATGATCTGATTGGTTTAGGCATATGAAATTTGGCCCGTCTATACGAGAGTCTCAATCAATGGGTCAGAATCCTTGCATATGATGGAATATATTTAATTTTGTACACCTAAGACTTGCTTTTTTTAAATAAATATAATCATGGTCTTTATATCCATCTTATTTTTTTGGATTATTTGTGGTTTCACTTTATTTTCCTATTTCTTTTTTACTATATCTTATTCTTAAAGTAATTGATTAATTGTCATATTTTATTTTTCAGGTTTAAATTCTTATTACAATTACAGTAGCTTTTGCTCAAATTTGTTCCATCAAAAAAGCCTTCAAGCAAGTTTTATTATGGCTTTAAATCAGGTTCTATTGTGCTAAACTTCAAATTTATTGATTATTAATTTTAGCTAATATCTATTATTTTATTTATAAAAATAATACTTAAAAAATATCCTTCGGGTCATGAAAAACTTAAGAAAAAAAAGAAAACAAAAACAACTGACTCAATCATTAAAAGGAGGTCTTGATAAATTTATTATAAGTAAAAAAAAGTGATGTAGTTGAGAATTCAAATAATATTACTAGTGAATTTGTCAATGAAAATATAAATATTACTTGTGAATTGGATAATGATAATAATACTAATGATAATACTAATAGCACGGATGATCTCATTAGTGATGATAAAAATTTAATGAATGAAAAATCAAGTGAATCAAATACTTTTGACATTTATGATCCTAAGATATGGGATAGTCTTGATACAAATTCTAAAGATTTATTAATTAAAAATGATCCTAAAAGAGATATTAATATAAAATTTTCTCTTGATCAATATAACAGAGATTTTTCTTTAACACATTACGATCGAACTTTACCAAATGGAGAGCAACATGACCGAAAATGGTTAGTATATTCAAAAGAGCTAGATAAATTATTTTATTTTTATTGTAAGCTATTTAAATCAAATGATAATAGTAGTAGAAGTCAATTAGCAAGTGATGGCTTTAGAGATTACAAACATCTTAGTAAAAGATTTAAAGCTCACGAAACTAATAATGATCACCTTCATAATATGACCATTTCGATTGATTTGCAGAATAGATTTAAAAAAAATCAAATAATTGATAAACATATTCAAGAACAAATTAATAAAGAGAAGAATATTGAAAAAAAGTACTATTAAGAATAGTAGCTGCTGTTAAATTTCTTGCTCAAAGTTTTCTAGTCTTTCATGAAATAAATAAAAAAATTTATCAAAATAGTAATGATAATTTTTTACGATTAATTGAAATGATTACTGTTTTTGATCCAATTATGCAAGAACATCTCAGACGTATTCAAAATAATAAAATTTAATATCATTATCTTAGTTATAAAATTCAAAATGAGTTAGTAATTGCATTAGCATCTAATATAAAAAATTTAATAATTAAAGTAATTAAAGAAGTAAAATATTATTCAATTATACTTGATTGTACTCCAGATGCAAGTCATCAAGAGCAAATGTCTTTGATCATACGATGTGTGAATATTTCAAAAAGGTCAATAACAATAAAAAAATATTTTTTAGAATTTTCAAAAGTAGATAATACATCAGGTTTAGACCTTTTTAATGAATTACAATATATTATAGAAACTTTTGATTTAAACATTGATGATATAAGAGGATAAAGATACGATAATGGATCTAATATGAAAGAAAAAAATCAAAAAGTACAAAAGAGATTATTAGAAATAAATCCTAGAGCATGTTATACACCATGTGTTTGTCACAGTCTTAACTTAATACTTTGTGATATGATTTCATCTTGTAGTAAAGCTAAAACATTTTTTAGTGTGATACAACATATATATAATGCATTTGGTGGTTCTACAAAGAGATGAAAAATTTTACTTGATAGTGTACCTAATTTAACATTAAAGCCATTGTCACAAACACGTTGGGAAAGTCGTATTGAGAGCGTCAAAGTAATAAGATTTCAAACTCCATAAATAAGAGAAGCTTTATATCAATTAGCTGAAATTTGATGATCCAAAAATAAAGAGTGAAACTGAATCTTTAGCAACACACAAGCTTAAAATTTTTAAATTTTTATTAAGAATGACTATTTGGTATGATATACTATTTACTGTTAATTTAGTTAACAAAAATTTATAATTTAAGGATATACGTATAGATGTTGCCATTGATCAATTAAAAAGATTAGTTTCGTTTTTTGAAAGATATAGAGAAACTGGCTTTACTTCCGCCATGATTTCAGCTAAAAAAATTACAAATGAGATGGGAATTGATCCTATATTTCATATAAAATATCAAGTAAAAAGAAAAAATAATTTGATGAAGATGTTAATGTGGATATTAAACAATCACCAGAAGAATCATTTAGAGTTAATTATTTTTTATATTTAGTAGATCAAGCTATCTTTTCATTGAAACATAGGTTTGAATAATTTCAATTATATGAAAATAATTTTGGATTTTTGTTTGATTTCAAAACATTAATTTCATTGGACGAAGAAAGTTTGAAAAAATTTTATCTTAATCTTCAAAGTATTTTAACAAATGATAATCATTATGATCTTGATGGGATTGATTTATTTTCAGAATTAAAAGTTCTAAAAGCAATTATGCCAAAAAAAAACTGCTATGAATATATTTAATTATATTAATAAAATAAATTGTTATCCAAATGTATCAATTGCATATAGAATATTATTGACCATACCTGTCACCGTTGTATCTATCGAAAAAAATTTCTCAAAATTAAAATTATTAAAATTATATTTACGATCAACGATGTTACAAGAAAGATTAAATGGTTTAGCTATACTATCTATTGAAGAAAAATTATTGTCAAATATTGATTACAAAAAAATTATAAAAAATTTTTATTATAAAATATATATAGATTAATTTTTTAATAATAATTAATATTTAAAATATATTAATTTTTAATAGAGAAGTTTTATTTTTTTATTTGAACCCACGCCTAAAGAATGTCAGGACTGGCCCTGAGTCCAAGTAAGCAGTTAAGGCCATCTTTATTGCTTTTCTTTATAGAAAAGCCGTTGAGTATTCGGTGCAGACGTCCTTAAACAATAAATGTATTTGTGCATATTTGGTTGTTTGGTTAAAATAATCTGTGACTTTTGTGAGTCAATGGACAACGATATTGGCAAAAATAAACTTCAACATTTTGTGTATTTGGTGGTTGATAATGACATAAATATAATTTTATCAAAAAATTGGCATAAATATAAAATACTTTAGGTCGATGGGCAAAGATATTGACTTCCAGAAAAATAACAGACCGATTTGGCATTTGATTTTGTTTTTTTTTTTTTGATACAACTGTACGATCGTATTAGCCTAGTATAAGTTTAATCCAAAAATTAGAGTATAAATATTATGCAATGCTCTTGGACAGTCGTTATCTTGACGTGAGATCCAATTTTCAGTATGGCCAGCCACGAAGAAAACAACATAGTCCGCAATACTATTCTCCTTTCGGAAGACGTGTCGAGCAGTCGTCGCGGTAGAATGACTGAGGACCCCTAAAATATCATGGAGCAGTGGATGAACATCAAGATACCTCATCTCATCATGGATCCAGCCAATAATCATGACAGAGTCACCTTCAATGAAGATCCTCTCAGCTTGTAGCTTCTGATGCACGCAGATAATGCTAGTTCAGATAGCATGGAGCTCCGCATCGGGGACTGATAACTTAAAAGGATGTGAGCCTCCAATAGCTAGTAGTCTGGCATCCGGTCCACGGATGACGTAGTCCACATTATTTCTATTATCTCTCACGTTGCCATCAAAATTGACTTTGATAAATCTCAAATATGGAGGCTCCCAGAAAATCAAAAGAATCCTTTGGATCACTACATTAATAGCAAGGGAGTTCTAGAAACTCAGGACGATAAGGGACTGGCCTGCAGCGTTAAAACAGGTATGCTCCTAAGCAAGATAATAGGCTCTCTCTAGCACCTGATGCATAGGCACCATCTCGACATTGAAGATCAAGTTGTTCTTAGATAGTCAAATCTGATACATAACGTATGCCATCCTACCATCTGAGAGTTATCTCGAATGTACTTTGATAGATTGCATCTAAGAAAGAGAGGAGTTAGGATCCACTGGTCGTCCTCCAAGGTTGGCCACCTATCATCCCTCGTATCAAATATTCTTTGGAACATCGGAGCAGGACGTGCCCTATCAACTCTTCTATTCTATAGATGAGGCAGACGATCAGAAACTCCAAATTTCTATCTTTGAGAAGAGTCTGAACAGACGAACGATCCCAAACAATCTTTTAAAAGAAGAATCTGACTTTAGAATGGACAATCAATCTATACAAGCTGCCTGAATCCTCTCTTCTGGCACCGACTTTGTTAGGTGGATGTCTGGCCTGGACACCACCTTCCAAGACCTTTTCAGTACTACACGATGCAGCAGGAAGAAAGAAGAAACAAAATAAAACAATCAAAATATGTGGATCAGCCATAAAAGGGCTCACCTCCACGGGGCATGCAAACTTCACTATGAAAAAAAAAAATTACAAGAGGAGACCTCACCCTCAACCCTTGTACACCCAATTCTCTCTCTCACTAGAAGTTTCCTATCAAAAGCTCTCTTTCTCTTGGAAGACCCCCTGAACCCCTGAAGTGCCTGACGACCGCTGTCCAGGAGCCTCCTGCTCCTTCTCTCTCAACGCTTCCGCCTCTCTCTTCTCTCGATTTCGTACGGCTCCGTACGGTGCAGAAATCTGAACCATGCCTTCTCTGTTGTCTCACGGGGCTTTTAAAGGGCTTAAACAGAGTTTAGATTAGGTTTAGGAGTCCTTAATCAACCCAAATCACGTCCCAGACCATCGGATCAAGACCGTCAGATCAAGATCGGGAGTCACCTGGGCCCTCCGATCGCACTCCGATCCACGGAATAGTGCCGTGGACCGCAAGAAACGCATAGGAAACGCCCACGCGGTCCACAGGCCCACCCGTGGACTGCCCGATCCACGGTGGATTAGAGAACAGGGCCCAGGCAGGGCACCTGGGCCTGGGCCGGCCCACGCCCGCTTGGGCCGCGCGCCCGACTGGGCCGCACGTCAGGCTGGGCCGCGCGCCTGCCTGGGCCCTGGGTCGCGCATCCCCGCGCCTGGGTCGCGCATCCCGCACGCCGCCGTCTGCGGCCGCCCGCTGCCGCCCGCCGCCGCGCCGCTGCCGCCCGCCGCCGGCGATCCTCCAGCATCTCGGATCTCATGCCGACTTCAAAAGCTTGTATCTCCTCCATCCGAGCTTCATTTTGGATGATCTTGGTCTCGTTGGACTCCATTTTTCACCACGAACCTCGCTGTGGGCTGAATCTCGAGGCATCAAATCCTAACAATCTCCACCTCGACTCGATATTCGACCTCCTCCAAACTCTTAGAGCTTCTGGATCTTCTCGCCCCCATGCCCTGGGGCAATCGCTTGCTGATCATGGATGGACAAATATGAGAGTCGAGCCAGGCTGCTCGATCCGATCTCCGTCGTATGCTGTGCTCCTCCTAACCTGAGATCTGCTCGGGGCATCATCCCGCAGCAATAGGAATCTTACCTTACGACGTCGCCTCTTGTCCTCCCGAGTCTCTTGTCTCGTGCCCGATTCACCTCCTGGAGCTCCACCTCGCTCTGGGCTCCGCCTGGCTCCCGAAGCTCCACCTCGCACTGGACTCCCTACTAGGTAATAATATCTTCTGCTCTCCTTCTTCCCTTCCAGCACAATCCTATCGCCGCATAACACTCTCAGGATTCCTCCACCAGCTACCATCCTGTAGCCTCTCGAATCCAGTCTGCTAAGTGAGATAAGATTCTGTCTGAAATCGGATATGTATCAGACCTCCCCCAATCTCCTCACTGCACCGTCATGTGTCCTCCAGCTGACCATCCCAATGCCTCTGATCGCACAGCTCGATCCATCCGGCAGATATACAGTGCCCTCACTGTTCTCCAGGGAGTCAAGCTGCTCCTCTCTGCAACATACATGATAGGGGCATGCAGAATCTAATATCCACTGCTGGAAAGAAGTAGATACCTCGTCAGATATCTCTAGGACATCTCCATCTGAATCACTGTCGGCCGTCGCTACAGCAGCCACGGTCCGATTTTTGAGTTGAGGGCAATCTCTGGTTAGATGCCCCAACTCCTCACACCGGTAACATCTGATTTTGCTCAAGTCCCTCCTGGACTTGGACCGCCCTCGTTGCGATCTCCTGTCGCTCCGTCTACCGCCTCCTGCTCCTCCAGAAGCCACCAAAGTTGAGCTACCACCACCTGAGCTCGAAGCTGGATTCTCCTTCTTGAGAACCTCGTTCTGGAGTATCGCCGCGGTGACCTCATCCATCTTGATGGTGCTTTTTTCCACTAAAAAAGCAGTCACCAAGGACTCGTACGAAGGAGAAAGCGACGCCAGCAAAACCAGCACCCTGGTCTTCTCCTCAACATTCTCGCCAATGCTGAGGAGGTCGATGAGGATCTTCTGAAAGTGGCTTAGATGCTCCTACACGCTCTGTCCCTCAGTCATCCGCAGTTGGTAGAACTGCCTCCAGAGGAAAAGAGTGTTGGTGAGAGACTTCGCCATGTACAACTCCTCGAGCTTCAACCACAGTACCGTCAGAGAAGTCTCGCTCAACACATAGATCACCACCTCATCCGCCAGGTACATGCGGATAGTACTCACCGCCTGCATCTGTAGCCGTTTCCAATCCCGCACCTCCATAGTGGTCGGCTTCTCATCGCACAAGAGAGCATCGATCAACCCCTGTTGGATGAGCACGTCCTTCACCCTTGCCTGCTACAAGGAGAAATTGCTCTTACCATCGAACTTGTTGATCTCCATCTTGATTGTTCATGTCTTCTCCATCTTCAGTCTTGCTCACCACCGCTGCAATTTGCATTTTTGTACCGCCTTGCTCTGGTACCACTTGTTGGGTGAATGTCTGGCCTGGACACTACCTTCCAAGACCTTTTTAGTACCACGCGATGCAGCAGGAAGAAAGAAGAAACAAAATAAAACAATCAAAATACGTGGATCAGCCACAAAAGGGCTCGCCTCCACGGGGCATGCAAACTTCACTATGAAAAGGAAATTTTACAAGAGGAGACATCACCCTCAACCCTTGTACACCCAATTCTCTCTCTCACTAGAAGTTCCCTCTCAAAAGCTCTCTCTCTTCGAAAACCCCCTAAACCTCTGAAGTGCCTGGTGACCGCTGTCTAGGAGCCTCCTGCTCCTTCTCTCTCAACACTTCCGCCTCTCTCTTCTCTTGGTTTCGTACGGCTCCGTACGGCGCAGAAATCTGAACCACGCCTTCTCTGTTGTCTCACAGGGCTTTTAAAGGGCTCAAACAGGGTTTAGATTAGGTTTAGGAGTCCTTAATCAACCCAAATCACGTCCCAGACCGTCGGATCAAGATCGAAAGTCACCTGGGCCCTCCGATCGCACTCCGATCCACGGAATAGTACCGTAGACCGCGAGAAATACGTGGAAAACGCCCATGCGATCCACAGGCCCACTCGTTGACCGCCCGGTCCATGGTGGACCGGAGAACAGGGCCCAGGCAGGGTCCTGGGCCTGGGCCGGCCCGCGCCTGTGCACGGACCTGCGCTCGCCTGGGCCACGCGCCCGCCTGGGTCGCGCATCTGCGTGCCTGGGTCGTGCGTCCCGCACGTCGCGGCCTGCAGCCACGCCACTGCGCCCGCCGCCCGCCGCCGCCGCCGGCCGCTGGCGGTCCTCCACCGTCTCGGATCTCGTGTCGACTTCAAAAGCTCGTATCTCCTCCATCCGAGCTCCGTTTCGGATGATCTTGGTCCGTTGGATTTCATTTTTCACCGCGAATCTCGCTGTGGACTCAATATGGGCTGAATTTTAAGGCGTCAAATCCTAACAGACTTGTTCATCGTAACGAGGTCTCTGACAGGGAACTTCGACATTTGATATTTGAATCGGACTGCAATTCTCCAAATTATCTGATCAAAACCAATTTCAACCTAAGACATACATGATAAGAAGATAATGTTTGTAAAAACACCAATTTACATGCATGGATCGACATTATTAGTTGTGACACCGGACGGAGTGACTGTCAGATGAGACATTTGTTGTTGCAGGCTTTTTCAAGAAAAGCAATAAATGTAGTTTCCCGAAAGGAGAAAAAAGAATAAAAAAATCATTATCCGCACACTTCACGTCATACGCTGGCACGTACAAAAGTTTCCATGAGGACGATGGATCTGCCGTTCAGCCTCTTCCCCTTTACGCCATACAAAAGAGAGGACATGGCATCGGCGGCCAACGCGTACCGCAGATAATAGTATCCGCATAAAATATAATATACGCATAGTCCTTCCTAACTAAACAGGCAAATAGCAGTAGCCAGCTAGACGACCAAAAGACATCCCAATGTTACCAAAATAGCAGGTCCCTTATAAACAAAAATTCTTGAATAAAAAGGAAAACAACCTTGAGAACAAAATGACCTATATACTCCTATCTAATGCCTGAATTACTGCCGACCTATTTCTCCCCGCTGTACCTCCTATCCACTCACCTGCCAGAACTCCAGTTGCACGAGGACTTTCTTGGAATTTTTGCCATGGAGGGCATTTCCGGAATCGCGTCCGCGTTAAACCCTATAATTGGAAACTGAAACAAGCCATAGGGTTTTATTCCCAATGCCGCGTTTCCCGACACCCCTCCTCCCCTGTCTTTTCCTTCCCGCCTCTCTCTCTCTCGCTCTCACACACACACACACTGGAGTTCTCCGTTCTTTATAGGGAGGAGCTTAGATTAAAAGGCGAGAAGGCTCCAAAAGATTCGATTTTAAGGTGGTTGTCTCCATTGGCGAGCTCCGTTCTTCGTAAAGCCAGTTTGATTCGATCAAAGATCGAGCGTTTTGTCAAGAATAGATAGGAAAAGGATCCTTGAGCGGAAAAGAAGCCCAGTCAACGGGGCTGCTGCCGTCTCGTCAGGTAACCTCCCCCCCCTTCCTCCTTTTTGTCACCAAGAAACATCTCAAAATTGGTTCTTTTTTCTTTTTTTTCTGAGAAAAATGCTAGAGAGAGATTGAGCTTTGGCTTTTGGGTCTCTAACTGGAGTTCTAACAACGATCAAAAAGATGTAAAATAGTTAGAAAAATAAGAAGAATCGCTGTTTATACTGGAAAGAGCAATCCCTCTTCAGCCAAGGTTCTTGCTCTCTTGCGTTTTTAGTATGATCAATTTCTTTACCTTTCTTTATTACCGTTCTCTGCGAGTTACTTGCCAAACTCGTCCACCGGTTATGGGCTGTAGACTTGGTACGGAAGGAGTTTGACAGCTGGTTCTGACCGGCTGTAGGAGGTTGGGTACACGTTGAAAAATAGCGGGTGAATATAAAAAGGGTTGTGGTTAAAGTTTTCATGAAAGGGGTGATTGCGTGCTGGGATTGGGTGTTTGTCTTCACCTGGGACGCAAGACGCGATTCTTCCCGAAACGAGAGCCTGGGAGTACTGCTGTGGCACGTGACCTTCAAGGTGGGGCACATGTGAGGCATGGCCATTGGCTGGCTCTTTGGGACTGTGGTTGGGCCCACTCTGGAGGAGTTGTTCTCTGGTATTTGTTTTCTTGTGGCATTGAGGATAGAAGTATGCACTGATTTGCAAGTGGAAAGAAAAAAGAATAATTGATTGTTTTGTTTTGATTTTTGGATGTTTTGTTTTGATTTGGATTGTTAATGGAGCAATGTTGGCGTGCTTATGGTCGTAACTACACTTAGTTGTCTCAAACTAAAAAGAAATTGTCTATTATTGATACTAAGCCATGAGTTTGAGACATAATATAGTGTTTTATTCTTTCAGCTTTTGAGAAATGTTAATTAAAACATACCAGAAGGATTAGAAAATTTAGCTTATGCAGCCACCGAAGTAGCTCTGTCTAAAGTTGCAAGTTCTAGGCAAAGAGTAGAGATGGCCCCTAATGCATTAAATTACATGAACCATTATTAAGGTAATAGGCATCTTTCTTATCAAAAGAGGGAAAGGGTCTATTAGTTACTAACATATGCGTAAATGCAATTGCATAAGAATGGTCGATGAGGTCGCAGATATTCAAGAATAAGGAGGATGCAAAGAATCAAGCTTGTAGGCATTGATACCGAGAAACAAGAGTAGGCACAGAACATCAGCCCATTACCTTGTTTGTGTCAAGCAGAACCTTAATTCATCATGTTAAGAGGATATGTGCACATGTCCCATGTTTTGAATAGGACTGCCTGTCAGAAGATTACTCATAACATTAGTTTTGCAAATGAAAACGTTGTGATTACACAATGATGGAAGTGGTCTTAAATTAGTGAAGAAACAAAGTTAGAGCGCCCATGTGTAAGTTGTTCTTGAATATGAAAAGGAGCACCAGGACTAGTATAGCGACGGGTGTCAAATATAATCTCGCGATATAGATCAAACCTGATGCAATATTATCATAGGTAAATGTGGGAAGCATATAAAAGCTATGATATTGTGAGGCCCATGTGACAATTGAAATGTAGTGGACCTCTCCTGATAAAAAACAGTACTGCTAGGACTGTAGGCAAAAACCATCCACATGCTGCATGAACTTTATATGTTCATTTTGGTGTCAAATCCACTTTCTTTTGGTAGGAGCATGATATGGATGGTAGTCCCTTGTCACTCATGAATGGATGTTTGAAGTGACTCAAGTCATCATAGATCTGCTTTCACTGCAATTTTATGTTTTTAATGTGTGTAGTAAAACATATTACTTAAACCTTTTCAAGAAAGCTTTTGCCTTTTTGAACAGCAAAATCATCTCTTGGATTCAGATTTCTTCCCTTTAGATTTGACATGACCTAATCTGGCCTCTAGCTAAAAAATTTCCAATGGCCTACAGAATAAAGAGGCATGTATTTGAAGGGACCATTTGCAGACTTTACCACCCATGTACTTTTTGTGGGACATCAAAAGGTTGATCTATGGATTAGATAATTCAACACTGTGGAAGTTGGGAATCTTTTTAATTTTAATGTTCCCCTTTTGGTATCATTTGTAGAGAATCTGATAACTGTAACGAGAGGACAACTATAGCTTAATTGTATACCATCTGGCAATTTGCCACCGCATATACATCTAAGATTTCTCAGGCTTGTTGGGCTGAAGTTTTTATTTTCTTCAAAGGTTATCTGAAAATTTTGAGGAGACAATATAAACTGGATGATTCCTGCTCCAAACCATGATGGCTAGTAAACATTAGCATTGAAGTTCTATAAGCCTGTATAATTAGCTGTATAATGTTCTATAAACACTAGCAAAGATGTGTTGCAGTTAATATTGGTGATGCAGATCTTTGATGTTGGGTGCCAATGTAGCATTCTTGTGCAATTTTGGGACATGTCTGGTGGGGTCCGAACTGTTATGATGGATATAAATGTGGATTATCGATTATGACCACATTATATATTTTCATTGGATTTAATGCGTTTAAATATGTTTAGATAAATGAGAAAAATTAAAGAATTAAAGCAAATGTTTCTCAATGCTTTAAGATGTGGTTACTTGCTGATAAAGTAATGTCCTTGCTGGGTCTGCTTCAGGCTTTAGCATCTCCAGCATCTTTTCCATGTCCATCCCGACCATCCATTTTTTCTTTCCTGCCTTTAAAATCTTCTTTTTCTCCACTTCAAAAATATTTTAAAGTAAAGGCCCAAAAAGAAATCCCCATGCCTCCCTTTTTGCCAACCTCGAATCAGGTGTCAAAAGCCAAAGGTCTCTCCTTTTTCTTTCTTCCCCTTCTTTCCCTCAACCCTTCATGCCCTCATCCTTCAGTTCTGCTCCTGTGGTCTATAATCTTGTAATTGCTTTTCTATAGCAATATAAATGGACCCCACAACGACGTCTCCTTCGATGCTGGCGAGGACCTTCACCAAGATCCTCCGCTTCGGCCGTGCCTCCACCATCTCTGGTCATGAAGGCATGGAATCTAGCAAAGATGACAGACCCCATAAACTCAAGTTCTCAAAAAGCCTGGAAGGATACTCTTCTGTTCTTTCTGAACCCCATTATGGCAAAGGCAAAGAGGAGCAGCAGCAGCAGCAGAAACTGAGCAATGACAAAGAAACCATGGAATCACTCCTTTCCAATCTGTTTGCTAGAATTTCAGCAATCAAAGCAGCATATGCCCAGCTTCAATTTGCCCAATCTCCATATGATCCAGACTCCATCCAATCTGCCGACCAGGCTGTGGTCACTGAGCTCAGGAACCTCTCGGAGTTGAAGCATATCTACATCAATAACCAGTATGATATCCATCCTCTCATTGACTCCAAGTCGCCACTCGACGCCCAGGTCCAGGAGCAGCGAAACCTTCTGAAGACCTACAAGATCACCACCAGAAAGCTCGATTCCGACCTCAACTTCAAGGAGTCCACGATTCTCTCCCTCCAAGCTGAGCTGCTGGAACTAGATAACCAGAACAAGTCCCTGAAGGCCAAGCTTCAACCTGGCCGCTGCTCGATGTCCAGCCTTGATGACCTCCATCTTTCTGGGCTGAACTCCAACCATTTCCTCACTGTGCTCCAGTGTGCAGTTAAATCAATCAGGTCCTTTGTCAAGCTAATGGTGCAAGAGATGGAGGCTGCCAGATGGGATCTTGACGCTGCTGCTGCAGCTATACACCCTGCTGTGGTACTGTGGAAGCCAGAGCATAGGATTTTCGCCTTCGAATCCTACATCTGTCAGAAGATATTCTCCGATTTCCACCATTGCGATTACAGCCTCAGCTCATTGAAGGATCGCACAAATTGGAACCAGCAGCAGTTCTTTGATGAGTTTGTCAAGCTCAAATCATTGAAGACAAAGCAAGTTCTTGATGGAAAGGTGGCAGCAGCATCAGGGTTGTGGAATTTCTGTAGGGCCAAGTATTTGAGGTTGGTGCACCAGACAATGGAGGTGGCCTTCTTTGGCGGTCTAAATCACAGGTCTCTTGTGATCTCTGGCCGGGGGTTTCCTGACTCAGAATTCTTCTTGGTGTTCGCCGAGATGGCGAGGCGGGTGTGGCTCTTGCACTGCATGTTCTTCTCATTCGGGATGGAGATGGAAGCATCCATCTTTCAGGTGAGGCGGGGGTGCCGGCTCTCCGAGGTGTACATGGAGAACGTGGTGGTGGGTGGTGCTGGTGTGCAGCCGGCGGTGGGCTTCACGGTGGTCCCGGGATTCAAGTTGGGGAAGAAGGTCATACAAAGCAAGGTCTATCCTTTGGGTGGAAGCTGAATGGAAGGTCATGATTCCGCCATGGGAAGTGCCAAGGTCCCTCTGGTGGCTGTCCAAGTGTCTATCTCATTCACCGAGCCAATCTTTCTGGTTGTTGATGCGAAAACGCAGACATCAAACAGCCCTCTAAGCTGATATGTCAAGCCATTATTCGAGGCCAGTGTGGACCCAAGAAGCCATGTTGGCAGCTTACCAATAATAGTGTGACATGTCGGCTTGGAAGGCTTGTTGCTATCTGGTGCTGAAGCAAGGTCTACTACATATTATTTCCTAGTGGTTAGTCTGTGTATAACGGATAATGATAGATGTTATAATTAATAATTATATAAAGAGAGATGATAGTTTGTGAAAGATTAGCTGTGCTTTGATTCTAACTAATGGAGGTTGGCCTTGATCATTCATAGGACCATGTAAAGGGTAAGATACAACAACCCATCCTTCATCAACCAACATCAAGCTAGAAGGGATCATCGGTCGGTTTTTCCTTGGACGTTGGGCCATATCTATTATTAAAGGTGTTCGGGCCGTTGCCGCTTCTCTAATCTTATTGTTCTCTTCTTAATTTTCTATTAGTATGCTCTGTGATGGGCATTTTAATTTTTATGTGGAAGGATTTCTTCACCAAACCTCCCATCTCGCCCATTGGTTAGATTGGTTTTAAAGGTCAGCGGGTTGCTGCGTTCAGTTTCTAGGCATTTTTTATCATAAATTTGAAGGGCCATCATTGTTTTACTTGCATAAGATGTTCGAATATGAGATCAAAACTATTGAGTTCCACAACTGGATGCAATTTTTTATCATTGGGACTACCCATTCAATAATACGTAACGACAACAATGGTTGTTTCATTTTATCAGATATGTTTAGCTTGATAATAGTTGCTTAGACTTTTGTGAAGAAAATTTATTGCTTAGGAATCTAGTAACGTTGTCCATGTTACATTCTTATATGTTCATGTGTACTCCTCCTTTCTTGATAGCTAATATTTGAAGTGTTCCAAGCATGTTATTATTAAATATATATCCAACGATTTCTTCTACTTTATTCTGACAAATAGACGTTATTTGTAACACTCAGTTGAAAGAAAAACGAATGAGAAGTCTTTCCATAGTTGACATATCTATTGTCATAATTTCCTTTTTCAATGACTAACGGTAATTGTAGTAGGAAAACTCAATTATTGCTATTAGACTCTATTATTGAATATAACATTCTTGATGTAATGACTTTAATGTTGACTTAAATTACTTAGACATATGAATGAAGAAGAATAGCTTTTTGCAAGGATATTTTGATTTTTTATGCATCTAAGAATATTGGTTTTGTCCTTGGGCATCTCCCTAAACCAGGCAGCAAAAAGAGTTAACAGCCATTAGCTTGAATGTATTGGCTGTGTGTTTGATTGGGGCCATAAGAGGAAGGATGGATGGAATAAAAAAAATAATAAAAATCTTAAAAAGAATCGATGAAAAGAAGGAATAAGCAAAACTACTTGGGTTAGATATTTGCCACCATTATGTTTTTCGTGTCCCATAAGCTAATATGTGCAATTTAGTTTGCTGATAGCTGTGCTCACAAATACCCATGACACTTGCGATGCCACATGATTGATGGAATGGAATTCAAAGGACTTCTAAGCTCATAATGGCTTACACTTCCTCTGCTCATCTAATAGGCCCATTTTATGCCCACTGGTTAAGCCTAGGGACAAATTTATTAGAAGCCCATTGGACTATTGTTGTTATCACAGACTGCTGAGTGTTTGTCTTGAACCCACCCATCCCCCGTGCAAAAGTTTAATTCTCAGAAATTAGCTCACCTGAATTTTGAATCATCCAACAGTTTTGGTAACTGGAATACAAAAAATAATAAAGTAGTATTAATACAGAGGTATAAAATTAAAACAAAATTTGAAAAAAATATATGTACGTAATGTTTTGTACATGTAATATAATAGCAAAATACACAGCAACGTTTAACAAATATATTTGAGACGGCTTGTTGATCCACCTAAAAGTTGGACTAAGTTAATGAATTAAATTTCTTAGTTTTCAATTAGATCATAACTTGAAATTGAGCAATATGATAGTTAAACCATCGATCAGTTCGGTTGAATCACTGACTTTTAAAAGAGCCCTGTCCGCTACCCAGCTGGGCTCGAACATCTATTATAAATCGCTGAAGTTCTCCATACATAGATATCTGCATGTTAGGCGTACGTATGTCTTACCATCCATGACTCATTTGATCCCTTATTTTTGTTTCATATTCTAATATTCTTCTTTTGATCGACCTTGCTTTGGATTAATGAAAGGAATGCTGGTTTCCTTTTCATGTCTCAAGCAAGAGCACTTAATACTGTTGAATGATTAAAAGAAAAGTAAAAAATGCATCAGAAAAAAGCGTGACTAAACTAGAATAAAAGGGATCAGATCAACCTTTATATAGTTTGAATTTACAAAATACCATAAATCTAATGCAAAATTAAAAAGACAAGATAAAATAAGATGGTCACCAGAGAGGGAAATGAGATAAGAGGAAGAACGTTTGATTGCCATTTATTCTGAGTTTAAGCACTGGGATACACCAATACCAAGTTGCATTCTAGAGTAGATCGAAAGTCTCTTTAGAGAAGAATCCTACTTCTAAGGTACAAGGAAAACGTAGCCCATTCAGTGGATCCATTGGAATCTTGTGTCAAGATGTGTGAGCCCATGAGATCTTTTTGCCAATTATTTCTATCAATAACTTCGTCTTGGTAAATCTCATGGTGATCGGATGGTTCCTTGTAATATTAAATTCTCCTTTGTCCAAATAAATTTCTTTAGAAAATTAATTCCAGCAAAAAAAGTGCCCGTGCGCGGTCTCTTACATGAGTGAGAAGTGACCAAATATGGCCTTTCCCAGTGTCATGTAGAAACTACTTAAGCAAAACTTTGACCAATCTAATATTTTTGACCATTTCCGCTATTAATTTTTGGATGTAAACAACTTTACATTGAAATTTGGTGATTTCCATTGGCAATGAACCTACCTTTAATCATCTATGGCGTTATTTTCCCACCCATGGCTTGGATTTATTATAATCCCATAAGTCTTTTTCTGCACCAATATATAATAGCTTTCAAGTCCAGCCCGTTCCATGTTCTCTTGAAAAAAAATTATGCAAGGAAACCTCTCTCTCTCTAAAATTTAAAAAAAAAAAATCACTCTTCTCCACCACTCTCTCTCCCATTTGTTTCCCAAAGAGTCAGAAAAACTCAGTTAAGTTGTTGCAAAGTTATTCTTGAGATCAGTTTCATGTTACATAGATGTTTACCTCCAATTGGGGCCGAGGGTCATCTTGCAGTCTACAAGATAATTGCCTTTCTGCTATTAATTAATTATCAAATGGTTTTGACTTTCAAGATTTGTCACATGATGGGTGTACGTTGCATCATTGAGTAATCATGAACAACATTTGTGACTAAACCTCAAAGAAAAGACCAATTAAGGTTGTTGCCATGGACTTTTATATTCTGATCTCCACTCAGAGAGAAATGAGGAGCATCTTTCTTGCCATTGGTCCAATCTTTTTCCTGACTTACAGAGGGATTAAGTTACTCTATCTGATTCTATCATGTAATTATTTAACCATTTAAGAGTGACAGCATTGATTGTCCAAGATTGATTTAAAATTTTTTAATCAAGAGAACCAAGATATATCAAATTGTGTACTTACAAAAAATTTTTTTCCTTCACTGGACGTTGCATGTCGCAAGGGATAATTAATATTTCTTTTTTCTTTTTAGAGGGGCACCAGTAGGATGTCCCAAATGCATATTGTTTCTGTTTGTAACATCTAGAAGGCGACAAAGAAGAATATGGTGTTCCTGTCTTTCACGAGAGTTCCTGAAATTTTTTTTTGACGTCGAAAAGTGAAGTGCGCAACATTTTTACCCCTAAAAATACAAGGTGATAAGAGTGCCGACAGATACTCTGGCGAGCGTGGCAAATTTCGAGAATAGAATAGATCAAACGTAAGTGGGCCAACATTCAAGGCAGCTAGTTTGGGAAGTAACTTGGGGTTCTGATCATTATCCAGTCATCCTACCACCATACATTGACAAACCGATGCGGCTTATAAAAGGCAAATTATTTCCTACACCATATGTGTCAAAATAGCCATGTATCGTACCAATCAGCATGCCTCCTTTTTATGGGCTAATCATCAAAATGAGCAAATATTGAACTATAGGCCAGCAAATATTGAACTAAAGCCTATAGGAAAGATTGAATATTGAATTTAGGACTCATTTGGTTTGTGGCGGAGGAAACTGATAATTTTTGATAAATGAAAAAAAAATTTCTTGTTTGATTGAAATTTTTTAAAAAAATAAAAAAATTCATAAAAAAAATATTTATTATATTTAATAAAAATAAAAAATCATAGAAAAAATAAACTTTAAAAATTTCTATTGATTGATAATTTTTTTTTTTAAAAATATTTTTTTAAAATCTACGATCAAAATTCTATAAAATATCAATAGATAGTTAAGATAAAATATTAAAAAATAATATATACCAAAATCTCCGTCTTCTCCCCTTGCAAAACTAATATAATATTATCTTAACAATTATATCAATATAATATAATATTTATTTCAATATATATTATTATATTTATAATATATTAATATTATTTTAATATTTATATTAATATAATATTTTTATCAATATTAATATAGTATTTAAATTAATATATTAAAATTATATTATATTTAATATCATTTTTTATATCTATATTAATAAATTTATTGTATTAAAATATTAATATAATATTATTACATATATATTAACATTACATTAATATAATAATTTTATTTATATAAAATTTGTGAGTAAAAAAAATGATCATAAAGATATAATAATTATTTTATATAATTTTTTTAAAAAAATAAAAATATAATTCACTTCATAATAAATTATTTTTTTACGATCAACTATGTCAAAATCATATTTTACAAATCCTGAAGTCCATAGGATATGATTTCCCCCTTATAAAAACTTTAGATTTGTGTTTTGATTTGCGCAGAACACTGCAGCCGAGAACAGCCTAATTTGTCCTATTAAAATAGTAGCTCCAACTTTGAAATAATTTTATCACTCCCCCACCCCAACTTGACCGCTTCGAATAACAATCCAAGCACAGCATTGCGAGACATGATGTGTACACAGGAAAAAAAGGATTGAATGAAATTCACCCCTAACATGCAAACCCTGTGTTATGAATTGATAATTTAGCTGGCTAACAAGTCAATCATCAGAGACCATAGACCTGCCTCCACTGCCCAAGCTCAATAGCAACGGAAACGAGATCTGGTAACACCTACTCCCTACACTGGCCTCTTCCCGGAGCTGAACTAAAGTCTAGAACTTGCTTCATGTGCCACACCGTTCCATAAATATTATAAGCCAGTTTACGAACGTGGTTACCTGCACAGTAACCTCCTCTTTAGCAGTCTCATCAGATGCAGCCCGTTGCATCTCAATTGCTCCAAGCAACAATTGCGTGACACCTCCAGCTCTGAGAACCATCAAAAAATTTTACGTCTACCTAGAATTTGGTTGAAAGAACAAAGAAGTGGACCAGTAGGATCTTTTCAATGGGACGTATCAGCTCTATTCTCAGTAGATGGGGATGGTTCGATTATCCCCTCAGTGGAGGAGGATGACCCAGAGGCTTCCGCGAGTGCTCCAAGCATGTTTATGACATCAGTAGGGTCGTCCAGATAATATTTGGCTTTGCTGGGCTTCTGTCCCACTGTGCAAGCAAATAGTGATGTGCTGGGGGCGACCAGGTTCCTTGTCATTATACCAGCAATGCCTTCAAACATGTCCTCATCCGATCTGTCATCACCAATGCACAAGACAAAGTCTGCTTGTCTCCCATTCTCCACCATTGATGATAGGATCTTCTCTGCCACTGAGCCTTTGCTAACTCCCTGCAAAGCAACACCAGCACAAGAAGAGATTGATATATATTTTGGGGGAAAATAAATAAATAAATAAATGTGTGTGTGTGTGTATCAGCGGAGCTGCAAAATGACATATTTGCAGCATAACTCACGGCTAATCAGAAAGGTCATAAGAAGAATCCGACCACTGCTGGCCAGGTTCAGTTTCTCAGCAATCGTACATGACTAGCTCTAGACCATACGACTAGCTCTAGATTGTCATATGGTGCATGGAATAAGTATTCAACTACCAGTCATGATGCCATAGAAAGATCGTTCTTAAGGTCGTTAGACAAACTGGATATAATAATTTGGAGTCTGGTATTTAGTTGCACATAAGGGAGATGAACAATTATAAAGGAACACACCTGAGGCTTCACTTCAACAATGAATTGTCCGCTTTTCACTAAGACTGGCTCGTTTGCAAGCACACTCTCTAGATGGTCAAGCAATTCCTTTGCTTGAGCAGATCCAAAGCCTGGATCGGCATCTTGGTGGTGCCATACCAAAGCACTTTCTTTAGGTTCAATAATGGATCCATCAGTGGTTTCAGTATAGAGCTTCATCACCGGCTCTGCTAACTGCATCCATCCAAAGTCAGAGCTCTGGCAACAAATTTCCCATTCTTGATCTCTAGTCCACCTGCAAATGTTGATATGGAGAAGGGATTATCATCATTTTTATATAACTCTAGTTTTGTTGTCCCATTGATCCAAAACATTTCCATAGCAGAAAGTGATGGAGAGGTAGCATGTTAAACCTACAATCCACAGCCTATTCCCAGATAATATATCATGGCATCATTCACAAATGCAAGAGTGCCTAAATGATGCCCCTTCAATTTTTTTTTTTTTGGTAAAAAAACACGTTTTCATCATTTTATGAGAATTTACAGATTATGAAATCTTGCATTAGACCTTTCCCTTGTAAGTTTATTAGACTAAGCAGTTACGGTCTCATAATTGCCATGAATTTTTCTAACTTCTGATGAGAGGTGATGGATGACTTAATGCATAGCAGTGCAAATGCAAGAATCTATGGGCAAACCTCATTTTCCAACCTATAGAGGCATCCTGACATCAATCTTAATTGAGGAGAAAGTCAAGCCCTATTCAACTAAAGATACAATTCGAAACAAGACAGCCATTTCCCATCAGGAAAGAGATTCAGCCATCTATTTTTTCTTCTTCTTAAATCAAATCATATAATAGAGTTAGAAAAAAAAAAAAAAAAACAAAAACAAAAACAGAAGTTGAGCAGTCAAAAAGCAACAGCATACCTCATAAAGTAGCCATGTTCTGCCGCAATCCCAAGCTTCTCGCATGGTGAGAACCACTTCCCCAAAATATGCCTCCCTCTCCCGCTGACAATGAAAACTACATTCTTCTTATCAGCACAGAGAGTATTGACGATCCTAATAACTTCCGCACTTGGAGTCTTGTTAATGGACATCTGAGGCACCACCGTCCCATCATAATCCAGCAATATAGCCCTATTCTTCGCCCTCTCATAGGCCATTACAATGGAATCCACATTAAGCTTCCTGAAATTAGGGTCGAGGGCTACCACACGAAATCCAAATCCCAAACCAATCCCCCAACATCTCCTCTTGAAATGATCCTTGCAAGTCCTCTCCATGTCCTGCAAGAAGCTCCTTGACCAATAGGCCACATCATGGGTGCTAACGTACCGGTAGTGCTTCTCATGCCGCAGCTGCTTCTCTGCATCAGAAAGAGAAACTGCCTCATTCATCGCCTCTGCTGTCGACTCTATGTTCCATGGATTGACCCGGATCGCACCACTTAATGATGGGGAGCATCCAATGAACTCTGAGACTACAAGCATACTCTTTCTCGGGCTGTCAGCTTCTGAACCAGGATCAGAACCAGCAATCCCCTGCCTGCAGACAATGTACTCATAAGGTGTGAGATTCATCCCATCTCTCACCGCAGTGACCACAACACACTCTGCAACAGTGTAGAAGGCAATCCTCTCGACAATGGACACAGGGCGGTCAATGAACACGACCGGGCTGTACTCGGAATTCCCGAATTCCTCATTGATCCGCCTGCAGCTCTCCTGTATCTCGGCCTGGATCTCCTCGAGATCTCGTCCTCTTCCCCTGGCGGGGTTGGCAATCTGGACCAGAACTGCCCTTCCCTTCCATTTAGGGTGCAGCCGGAGCATGTGCTCGAAAGCGAGCAGCTTGAGGTTGATTCCCTTGAAAATGTCCATGTCGTCGACACCCAGCAGCACAGTCTTTCCCTCAAACTGCTGGCGGAGCTCATTCACCCGCCAATCCTTATCGGGAAGCCGGAGCACCGACTGCAATTGGCCCATATGGACGCCTACCGGCATGATCTTAATGCCAACAGTGCGACCGAAGTAATCAAGCCCAATATAACCCCGCTTCGACTGGTACTCGAGCCCCAGCATTCGGCTGCAGCAGGAGAGGAAGTGGCGGGCATAGTCGAAGTGTGGAAGCCAATGAGGTCACAGTTGAGCAGCGCCTTGAGAATCTCCTCGCGGACGGGGAGCGTCCGATAGATCTCCGACGAAGGGAACGGGCTGTGAAGGAAGAACCCCATTCTCAGCCGATTGAACCTTCGCCGGAGGAAAGTCGGCAGAGCCATGAGATGGTAGTCATGGATCCAAACATAATCATCCTCCGGATTCAAAATCTCGATCACCTTCTGCGAGAATAACTTGTTGGCGAGAACATACGATTCCCAGAGGGATCGGTCGAAACGGCCACCATGGTCGGCGGAGAAGGGAAGCATGTAATGGAAGAGTGGCCAGAGCTGCTGCTTGCAGAAGCCATGGTAGAATTTCTCGAGGATGTCGGAGGGGAGGAAGGCGGGGACGCACTTGAAGCGCTCGAGGAGGGCCTGCGCAACGTCGTCCTGCTCGTGGCCCTCGACGTCGACGCGGAGGGAGCCCACGTAGAGGACCTCCATATCGTCCGGGAGGCCGTCCTTGAGCTGTAGGAGGAGGGAGTCCTCGTCCCACGAGAAGCACCACCCACGCCCGTCCGGCCGCCGCTTGGCCCGGACCGGGAGCTGGTTCGCCACGATGATGATCCGGTCCTGGGCGACAGAGGAGGGCACGTCGGAGGAGACGCTGCCGGCGCGGTCCTCGTCGTCGAGCTCGGTGAGGGTACCTGGCATGGTCATCACCCGGGGCATCCGCCTCCGGCTACCGCCCGGCCCGCCGACGCTCAGCGCCGCGAAGTTCCCGGTCGCCAGATCCAGGAGATTCGTGTACGATCTCGACATCATCTTCGCGATCTCGATCAAACAGCGCCCTGCACTCCCCAAGAACCGGATCAAAACCCTAGAAAACCATCCACACCCAAAAAAATCGATCCCTCGTCCAACCCTTCCCCTTCGAGCTTATCAAATCAAACGTTATAGAACTCATAAAGATCGAAGAATCGAATTACATATAGCTAAAAGAAGATAAAAACCAGAAATTTTGATTGAAGGATGAGAGATTTGAGCGAACAATCATACCTTGATCGGAGTTGGAAAGAAATTATGTCGAATTAAAACGGAATTTCGTTATCTCCTATCCTGATTGATTTCTTTTGCTCAGAGCGGCGGTTTCGGTTCAGTTCTTGCTCGAGCGAGAACGAGGGAGGTTAGGGCTGAGAGGGTAAAAAATAAAACGAGGGGAACAAATAAACGAGAAAATCTTTAGTTCTGGTGGCCTTCTCCTTTGGATAGCTGTATAAGAGAAAGAAGAAAATAATAATAATAGAGATATATAAATGGGAGGATGAATTGGATTGGATTATTACAGATTTATATTTTCTGTCATTCTTTTATATTTTATTATTAAAATAAAAAAAAAAAAAAAGAAAAGAAAAGGAGAAGGAGAAAAGAGGGAGCGGATATGGGATGCCGAGTGTAGTTGGAGCGAAGGTGGAGCGGAGAAAGAGGATAAGGTTGGCCAGCCGACTCTCCCTCTAACGCCAGCTAGAGTCACGCGGTCGCCCCATCACGTGCCCCTTCCCCTGTCTCCACCTGTCGACGTGTTCCATCCAGCGTTCTGCCCCTTGCGCCTTCCGGAATTGAAGCCCGCTGGACACTGTATCAACGGGGCTGCCCATTGTGCGGCGAGCTACTGCCGTTCCATCATACGGTTGGAACTACGTGGCGAGAATTTTTTCGGATGTCTTAATCGCGACGTCACATGGTGGCATGCCTCTCATGGCTCCACGTCTATCTACTTTTAATTGTACTGGGTGCACTCGTCGGTCTAATTTGACGTTCTCTATTTTTTATAATATTTTGGCAGGTCTTAATTAATGCGATGCGATGAGACAAAAATAAAATGACCCCGGTTTGGGTATCACGTCCTTTTTTTTCTGTTTAAAAAAATAAACACGGAATTCTTATCACGTTTCTATTTCTTATTTTAGATAATTTATATTATTTATTCAAATAAAAATAAAAATTTTTACTTTTAATTTTTTATAAATAAATTCCTCTGACATCTTCTCTCTCTAACCTTCCAATCTTGGCACTCTCATCTATCCCCGCCATTCTTTTATCATCCCTTTCATAGCTATCTATTTTTTTAATAATTTTTTAATTATCTTACTATCATTTTATATATTTTTATTCTCTATTCTATCTATATATTTATATATTTTTAATATTTATTTTTTATTATTATCTATTTATTTTTAAATTTATTATATAATGAGATAAATTCTCATCGCTTAGCCGACTAACTCTCTTACTTATCTTCCTATTGATTAAGTGCATCACGGTTATTTCTTTCTCATTCCTACGTCGACTAAATTTTTTTTTATCAATTTAAATCGATGAAATTCGATCAAATTGACATTCGATCGATTTGATCCGACATACAATTAAAAACTAGCCAGCACTGTTTGACATATAAATGACACATGATCGATGACCGATGACCTACTCGGTATCATATCGATTATCTAAATTTCATATATATGGAAATCAAACAATGGTTATTTGATACGAGTATTAGCTACACGCGAATATGGAGCGCAATAATCATCCATGAACGATCTATTACTTGATTTTAAAGATGGTTAATGAGATAATCGTCTACTAAATACTATAACTCTCACGTCCTGAATGTTCGAAGATGAAAGTAGTAACGACTTTACTGGCTCTATATAAAGCAGTAAGTTTCGGAGAACTTGATAAGCTCTCAAATATAAATTTTTACTTTCGCTTTTGTCTTTGAGTTGTTTCTTTTTTTTCTACTAGCTTAAGCATCGGAGGATTTTTTATCAAACAACTTCTGACAAGAAAATTTATTTTGTAGATTTCTTGCTATCCGCTATTCAAATGCAACAACTCGGCTCATGGCTGACTATCTTGTCAAAGATAGAATGCAATATTGTATACATTCGTTTATTTTTATCGTCTATCTTCAATCTATTTATTCTTTTGAAAAAGACAATGTTCTTATATTTTTGATATTCATCGACCCAGTTAGATTTGGAGTGGCTTGTGTCGCATGATCCTAGATTGTCCTTCCTCCACTCTTCGTCCTCTTAATATACTTGTTTGATTCCATCCTCAGATTTCTGCCATTATTTTTATAATTATTATTAAAAATTAAATATATTTTTTATTATAAAATTTTGAAAAAAAAATTTATCTTCATATTTTTTTTTTTTTCAAGAAGTGAAGGAAAAAAAAATGACAATGGTACCATACCCATTCATCGCCGTTTATTGCACCTTGTCGTAGATACGAGTTTTCTGGTTATTTTGTGCAAAAGGCGGCAAGTTCTTTAATCTTTAGGCGGCAAGTTGACCATGATGGCACGCCGGGCACGAAGTCGCACCGAACAACCTGGCAAAAAGAGCGTCGTTATACTGTCACGCCTTGGAGATAGTGAGATCCACGCCGTCCATCCGTCTACATCTTTAGCAATTGGCACCTTCTGATCGGTGGACCATGGACGACTCCTCGACGCCCAGAAAACGTAGCATAGTAATCATTAACACCTTTCCCGCTCTCTTTTTTTTCCCTATGCCACTTGCTGCTGGCGATGGAGATGGACGGCTTGGATTTTGTGACGTTAGGACGTCAAAGTCTCGCCCGAAAGAGAAATGCAGCTGATTCAAAAAAGGCCACGGGATGGGGATGGACGGCTTAGATTTTGCGACGTTGGGACGTCAAAGTGTGGACTGAAAGAGAAACTCGTTTGAGATAAATTAAACAAAGGCCAGGGGCGTCGCTTCGCCTCAATAGGAAACGATTGACCCGACGGTATGCAAATGAAATCGTGGACGATTATGTGGCAGTCAGAATAAGAAAAGGATAAAATATCCGGATAAAGCGTGAATGGATGTGCTCTCTTCACCTCTTCGCGAACTTTTACGCACGTGCAGAATATGCCCTCATTGTTGGGTGGCGAGTAGCGCCGCGGCCAGAAGCGCCCAAGGTTAATCCAAACCCAATACCAATACAGTTGATCCGTACCGGAAAACATTAACCGGGTCCGACTAAAAGGTGCGACTCTGAGCGAGAACACCAGCTCAAGGGTCCAATGAAAATTCTCCGCGCAAGCAGAGTCACGTGAGGTTGCTTAAATGGCAGATTATGGATGGACAGATGGGAGGTGGGGTTGCGAATGGGGGGAAGTTGTCCCACAGAGAGAATAATTAGGGAGGTGGGGAAGGACAGTTAAGAACCAGCTGTAAACGTTCGGAACCAAATGTCGAGGTGTTCAGAAGAGGGTGGGTCCTTAACCCCTGGCGGTAATCTCACGGCAGCGATCGCATTACGAAGTCCATCCAATGGACGGCTGGGATTGAATTCGAGACGTGAAATGGGAGAGGTGGGGACAGGACAGTTGGGAGCGACAGGATAACGTTGGTCGGATAGGATATTCGAGCCGTACAAGGCCTGCGTGAAATTGCGCGGACCGCGCCGGTCCAGCTGGCCGAAAAGAAACGGAACGGAACGGAACGGGGTAGGGGGGTCGGGACTCTACGAAACCATGGTGCGCGGTACAGCAACCGGTCAAAGGGAGGGAGGTTAGGGGACGGAACGGGACGGGCGGTGGGATTTCCACGATGGGGCAATCCAAAGCTACACGCTACCCATATTATTATTATCACCCAATTTGGTCCTCGCAACCACCACGGCGTTGTGGAACACGTGGTTGGCCGTAACACGTGATTCCTACAATATTGTGGGTTGGAATTCGAGGGGAAATGCGGGCATTGACATCAAATAAAGAAGATTGAGGATGATTAAGTGCGAGAGATCAAATCAAATTTATAACTCGTTAGTATTTCAATTTTTGATAAGTGGGGGTAATCACCTTATTAAAGTCATCTTTTGGATCAAAAATAATGTTAGCATACATAGAAGTAGCAGGGAGCCTAAGGGCAGTGGAGCACGGCTTCTCTAATAGTGATTTAAATGGTTCTCAAAAATATTCTTGAGGGGGGGGTTTTGCAATAATTTATGATGATATGTTTGTTGTGCGCCGACTTTTGACTTCTCCTCTAATGTTCATGACAGAGGTTGTTTGATCAGAGTATAATTATAATACATGGATAGATCATTTTAACCTACTTGTGAATGGCCATAATTTTGTCTATTGTGAGATGGATAAATCACACTAGCTCTATTTGTGAAAGCTAGTAATTTGTCCTTTGTGAGATGGATCAATTGCATTAAAAATTGATCTTGTGGTATTTTATGTGGAAGTGGATTGCTGACTATCTTATGGTTGAGATGGATAAATCACACTAGCTCTAATTGTGAAAGCTAGTAATTTGTCCTTTGTGAGATGGATCAATTGCATTAAAAATTGATCTTGTGGTATTTTATATGGAAGTGTATTGCTGACTACCTTAAGGTTAAGCAGCTTTCCTTTAGAAGGGAGACAAGAATATACTAAAATAGATAACAATTCAACTCAAACTAAATTTGGGTCCAACTATATCCCAACACATGATTGATGATTTTTTTCGATATGATATGATTAATGATTCAGAGCTAGTTCAAATATAAATCGCTTTATTATAGGTTAGGGGCAAGAGTTACAAATGTCATATAAAGAATAAATTAGCTAGTACGAAAAGCTTGGTTTCTTCCATAAAGCATCTAGCCAACCTCCTTGGGCTTTTATTAATATTTGATTCACCTTTATATTATGATATAGGTGAAGGAAAATAAAAAACCACGTGACTTCACCGAATTTTTTTCAAAATATTTAAATAATAATGCATGAGTCACGTGTACGAAGTACTCTTATCATATGCTTTTTTTTTTTTTTTTTTGATAAAATTATCATATGCTTCTTTGTCGATGATTATTTATATACGGACTTAGCTTCCTAAACTATAAATTATTGATCTGATGTGTCTTGATCATGTTGGCAAAAATTAAAGTCAGCAGGCTCCATAATTATAACTTCTAGTTCAAGGGCCTTAAAAGACCTATCATGATCCAGGGAAATTAAAAAAAACTGAGTAGGGAACACTACAAGGACCAGTTAAGAGTGAGAAATAGTGAAGCAGGCCATCACCCAATCGTTGCTCTATTTGTCCAAACAAAGGATGTTTTCCGTTCAAAATCCATAATATGTATTTGTCCTAGTATCAGGCATGGATCACTCTATCAGCGTTAGATAGATCTGGTTATACTATGTCTTAGGTCTTATATTTATACGTTGAGCAGCAGAATAGATTTTTTTTTTTGGTAAAGCAGCAGAATAGATTTAAATCATTAAGTTTAGATTTTAAATTTAAATTACTAAATTTTAAATTTTAATATCTCATAAAACTAACAATATTCAAGAATCTTACATTAAACTTTATTAAAATCCTAGGACTAGCAGCAGAATAGATATAAATAATTAAGTTTAAATTTTAAATTTAAATTACTAAAATTTAAACTTTAATATCTCGTAAAACTAACAATATTCAAGAATCTTACATCAAACTTTATTAAAATTTTAAGACTTATTTGGTTCATGAAAAAAAATTTTCCTCTTGTGAAGTAACTTTTTGAGAAGTTACTTCTTGAGAAGTTATTTTTTAAGAATAGAATTTGTAACTTCTTAAGAATAAAATTTTGATATGTTTGGTTGACTATACGAAAGTGACTTATTGCAGAGTAGCTTATGTTTGGTTAAGCACCCATTTTTTTGAAAAAAATTATATAAAATATCTATTATACCCTTAGTAGATATACAACCATACTTTTTTGCTCTTAAACTTTATATAAGTATTAATATTATATTTATATAAATATAATATAATATAATATAATATTATAATAATTTATTATGTTAATATACTATAAATATATATTAATATAATATTAATATTTTAATATAATAAATTTATTAATATAGATATAAATATAATATTATATTAATATGAATATTATATTAATACTAATAAAAATATTATATTAGTATAAATATTAAAATATTATTAAAATAAAATAAATATTATAATATTAATATTATATTTATATAAATATTAGATAATATTAATATAATATTATATTACTATTCAGTATTTTATCTTAACCATCGATTGATATTTTGTAAAATTTTAGCTATGGGAAGTGACTTCTCATAAATTTTTTTTTTCATTCTCTTTTCTCTTCAAATTTTAATCAAACAAAAAGCTCCCTCTCTATTTTTCAGAAAGTGCCTTTCCCTCCTTCACTTCCTATCAAACAAACGAGTCTCTAATCTGTACATCTCTATCTCTAATCACTTTTTTGTAGCAAAATTCTATGTCATCGAATTTGTAAAAATAATAAAATATCAAATAACAAGCAAGACAACCCAATATGTAATAAACATTTTAACTAGATACATTATAAATAATAAATTTTACTAAAAGTAAGCATATGGATGCATCAATTCAAATCTAGATTTAGATATGCAACATTATCAAAATATTATACATATAAATTCAATCTTTCTTAAAATTCAAATTTGCATTCATGAATCTAATTTTATAAAACATCAAATTCATCTCTCAACTCTGAACTATAACTATATTATTCCTATAACAAGACCTTTTTTATGATATGGAGAACTATATTTAGCATACCAACATAGAACCTCTATTGACAGGCTATTGATGCACCAATATATAACCCTCATTATTAAGATATCAATACACCAACATAAACGTATAATTTCCGTAAGTAGTATATCAATGTGCTAATGTATAAGCCCTACTAGCAAGATATTGATATATCGATATCAAGTAAAAAATCAATAATATAACTAATATTATATCCAACTAAAACCAATGATATGTGGTGGAGGTTAGATATGTTTAGGGTTTCGGGTCCAAGTTCCCTCATCCTCCTCTTGTAAATATATTTTTATAAAATTTTATTATATATATATGAGTAGCGGATATCCAAAGATCAAATCTTCTAGGCCAAGCTATTTACAGGCTGATCCAATTTCTGAGCCTATAATTGGGTTATTTTAGACTAATCCAAATCTTCTAGGCTGGTATTAAAGATAGAACTGGTTATTATGCCTAATTAAAAATAGGGCTATTCCAGATAGGGCCATATTACAGACAGGGCTGGCTATTAGGCTGGCATTATAAATAGTGCTTTTTTAGGCTAATTCGAGTTCTTTATCGGGCCACAAAAGGGCGGGGTTCGCAAAGTTATCCTTTGAAGGCAAAGGACCAAAAATCCTCAAGCAAAGAGCCAAGAAGCCTAACATCGAGCATCCATTTTCCAAGAGGAGGCCTCAACCGTTGTTTTCAGCTGATAGCAGCAAGGCCTCCCTGTTCCCATCATTTAAAAGGTTGAAAGAAGAAAAGATGGCATCATGCGGATATAATTAAGCTGGAAAAGAGAGATGTGGCCTTCCATGAGTTCCATGCACTTGGAATGTGGACTGCTAAAAAGGAAAGCTATAGACCACACAAAATAAGCCTCTTGAATCAAAAACAAAGCATCATATCCAAGTCCAACAGCTTGGGGGAGCAAAGGGAACATTGGCGCAGGCGCGTGGAATGTGGAAGTTAGAGATATTTGCGGTTTTTTATTGTTTATTTTTTTTAAAAAAAATTTGATATTTGCAAATTTGTTGAGCTGATCAAAGTGGCAAGTTTCAGGATAACTTGTTGGGGATTTTTCTTTTGGTAAGAATCTTGGTGGGACATACAGGATCTTATCATCTGGATAGCAAGGAATCAACTTTTTGTTGGGCTCCTGACCCTGGGACTGCCGCACCATTATTGTGGCGCAAGTGGATTGGGTGGATGTTGTTTGGGCCAACTTGTATCCGGACTAGGACATAAAATCTGGAGTTGTGGGTCATGTCCGGATGCCAAATCTAAACAATATCTGGGAAGAGCCTGGCGTTGTGGACCCTACGAACCCTACTTTGACAGCCGCAAATTGCCAAAATACAAGCTGATCTACCGTTTCCCTTTTTTTTTTTTGCTTCTCTCTCTCTCTCTCTCTTTTGAGGTGAATAATATGTTAAGTTTTCAAGATTAACAAAAGGAATTTGATGATTTGATTGCAATTTTGGGGGCTCAACAAAAGACATTTCTTCCATTTTTCTTAAAATTCATCTTTATCTTCTCCTTATAATGTAATGAAAATCATGCCCCTCTTTTTGCAATATTTATTTAGACGATGCAAGTAAAGAAGATTTTGTGTTGTCCTTAATATTTAGTGAGTAATGATGATTGGCTCCCACTGTCGCATGTTATTTTGATGTTTTTGAGGCAAACTTGGTTTGTTTCGCACTGTTTTGCTATGAAAACGCTCCTCACTTTGAAATTTTTTTAAAATAATAATTGAATATGTATGAAAAAAAAATTTCTCAATAAATATTATTAAGGGATGTGGTTTGGAAAGAAACAATCTGTTGAACAAAGAGGAGATATCACTTAAAAACAAGGTGGAAATGTAGTCAGCTAGCATGAGCGATCTACTAATTGAGTTAGGTACCAGTCACTTACTAAAGACAAGGATAAAATAAAAGGATATCAATGAGGGCATGGTCATTGTCTAGCAAAGAATGCTGATCTTAAAGATATATGCAACAGAGAGAATCTTGGTATCTTGTTTAACCATTGCAATGATATGTATATCAATATATGGCCTAATAATGTGGCTAAAAAGAAAACGTATCAAGGAATATTTATCATATTTGAACTAGTTCAGTAATAAGATGGTAAATATACTTCAAATCCTTCCTTAGACTCATAGTAGTAAAATAGAATCCAGCTTTAGTTTGGAAACCAAATCACAAAAAAATCCATATTGTACGATGAATAATATGCGGGTATAACAAATTATAACCATTTTCAACATATTTAGTGTCCTCGTGAAGAATATTAGTATGAGTAATTTGATATTAGATATTTTCTTTTTTGCCTATCTTTACATGGTATCAAAGCCAGCGATTCCCTCACCCCTTAGTATAATAAGATGGTAAATATGCTTAACACTAGTATTAGTGTTGATATGTTCGCTTTCATGGCCTGAAAAATATAATTTTTTAATTTGGGTCCAAATATCAAGACTGAATATTAGGAATCACCAAAAATATCTGAGTCAGTGCAATGTCAATATTGACCAACGATGAAATGACATAGTAATTATAATCCTTCCCGAATTTAGTTAATAACTTTGAATTCTTATATCATTCCCTTTTTGGTTCCCTTGAGGAACTTCAACTTCTGATGGACTAGCTGCAATCGATCGCTCGAGAATTTGGAAAATTTCCGTATCCGTGCAGATCAAATACTTCAATTTACTACGCTTCATGAAGAAGATATTCACTACTTACTCTAGAATATACAGGAATTATATATTTGAGCGCCTTTGAAGGGGAATATTTCTTTTTAGTACCAAATGAACCATATCATTCTTCTTAACAGGACTATCTGACTTCACTGAGGGCAGCTTCCAAGATGCTGTATATGACAGGCTTTTTTCCCCTTTCATGATGAGAAAAATTAAGCAATTATTAAAGCAAATAAAAGGGAAAAGAAATTAAATGCGGAACTCTGCTGAACACCAATGAGAAGTATAATCATAGTAATAAAATCGTTTTGCTGCTACTAGGTTATCATTCTCGTACATTTTTGTTTTCAATTTTGGTTCTGGACATACCTTTCATGAGTTATGTTACGGTCATAGGTCAATAGGTTGAATGGCTCAGATGATTGAATTGACTTCGTACATGCATGCATGAGGTATTGTCCGCTCCCTTCTGACTCATAAGATAAGAAGTGTTTCCACAGACGGTGCCCATATTGCGCTCTGACGCTATTGCACGGAAGAGAGAAGGTTTCAATCCATATAGACAATATTTCCTCTTGACTCATAAGATAGGAAGTATTCTCACGGATGGCGTCAATATTGCGATCAATGATCAAAAGATCAAATTCGAATAGTCGGATTGACTTCGCATCCGTATGCATCAGATATTGTCCGCTTTGATTTCCAATGCTATCGCACAGAATCTCATGATTTTATTTTTTAAAAAATATTTTATAAAAGATAAAAAATTTTAATTCATAAAAATTATATTCTCTCTTGACTCGTGATAAGATTAAAGAGGTTCTCCCTGCACCGCAATAAATTGAAAGACCAAATGTCAAACTCTCTTCAGAAAACACGAGGGATGCATCCGATTAGGAACGTAAAACAGCGGTTCCCCATTGAAAAGTGTCATGCTAGAGTAGTTATTGGTCGGCCCAGCTCTACTGCTTAGCTGGTGGACCAGTCTAACCCTATACGGAAAGGGGTAATACGTGTATTTCTATGGTCCACCTAGTTAGTGGTAGACCTGGTGCAACCTAAAATTATAGGTCATGCTGCCCTCGTCGCATGCAACCAAACTTTCTTCATTTCATAATTATTGTCCTCGTTCGCAATGCTTTGTCGCATCAATGTCACCCACAATCCTTGCGTCCTTCCATGGCTAGCAAGCGGCTGAGAGCGGGGAAATCCGACACGCCTCCTTTTAATTCAAAGACAAATTCTACAGGAAAAAATCTAGATACTTGCTAATCTAGACCATTAAGAGAGCATTTAGATAATAATTCCAATGTTCCATTATACCTCGACAGTCATCTGTGGTCCTATTTTTCTCACATAATTGGTACGTCCATGAATAGACCAAACATTTCAACTTGGAATTTTTGTGTGGTGGCTTGTAGTGCTGGTGGGGTCGGGTGGGAAGTCCTTCTTGGGCTGCGCCACCGTGGAAGGCAAGGGATTATTGTCGACTTGTGCCTTTATCTCTCCCCCTGTCACCATCTTTTGTAAAGGTTGAAAGAAGAAGTGAAGGGCTTGAATGGTTTTGGATGAAAGAAGAGAATTAATGACTTTGGCTTTCTCTACAAATCTAGCTAATGTGGACAAGAAAGGATTACGAGGGATCAGTAACGTAAGGACCAAGGACACACTGGTACAGAAGTTGGGTAGGTGGTGATGGAAAATATTTGGAAATGCATGTTTGGATGGAAAGACCGGTCTAACAGCCACGCAGCAAATATGAATGAGGTCCACCACTTTATTATTCCACCAAAGATGAAATCATTTCCTTTAACCCTTAAAACACATCCAATCCATCGACTAATTAAACAAAGGATCAGATAGCTCCATAAAGGTCAACAATACATCAAGGGTGTGGCACAAAAATTTCTATGCATGCTTGAGGAACTAGCATTCTTCGCAAGATCACGTATGAAAATTTGCTTTTACTCTCTTTAAATTTTCTTCTCCCTTTCTTCTTCCATTGGAGCCTATTTTGATTTCTCATAAAAAAAAAAAATATATTATAATTGTTGTAGCATTGGTGCCATTTTGCATTAGATAATGCCGGTCAATCTTTATATAGAATTTGCCGGATTTTTCCTCAGAGACCACATTCCACCTAAACCCTAACCCAACTTTTACTCAAAGTAGCTTATGGCGTGCCAATGTTAGACCTTGCTCCACCAACTATTTGATAAACTTAATTTTGAGACCACATTCCACCTAAACCCTAACCAACTTTTACTCAAAGTAGCCTATGGCCGTGCCAATGTTAGACCTTGCTCCACCAACTATTTGATAAACTTAATTTTGAGAGCATCAAATATCAAATCATCTTTGTGATCCACTTTAGCCTTAAGTGGCGATTGGGTCCATTTGTGGGCCCACAACATCCGGGGCTTGGTAGAAACTCCTATTACTGGGCCTCAAGCCATGACCATTCCAGCCCTTCCAAGAACAATAATTTAGAAGGTGGACCTTGGCATTAATTTCTCTGACCATATATGTCGGCCTAGAGGTGGGCCAGAACAAGTTTCCTGGACCGAATCTGTGTCCACGAACAGCCCTGCCCAGTGTCGGTAACCAAATCCCTTCTAAGAAATTCTTGAAACTCCAGGATTTGGTTTTGAGTATGGGATGGTCCGTATGAAACCAACCTTTGGGCAATCCTGCACTTTATGGTAAAGTGTGGGGCCCTTGAGATGAAGGCTGAGCTGGAGCCAGCTTGCGGACCTGGCCCAGAAGTCTTGCACGATCAAACCCTATCCACTATTTATTCATGTCCGTCATCCCGCCCTGTCATACGGATCTCAAAGCTGCCAGGCCGAACCAGGCTCAATTCGGACACCAATTGTTACTGCTCCCGAGGTCTCTAGTGTGAGTCGAACGCCGCGAGTTGGAGTAAAATTCAATGAACACACTAACGGCAAATCTTGGCTCCATGGCGACGATATTTCATAATCTTAGGGTCACGAGTCCAAAATATAGGAATAATTTCTCTGCATGCGAAGATAAGATCGATTTATTAATTTGCTTGCAACTAATTATATATAATTTCGTTGTTCTTTTCGGATCTAGCAGTTCGTATGAAGCTGGCCACTTTAAAGAGACGGCAAAAGGAGAGTTATAAATCTGTTGTACAAATAGTTAATCTTAGATTTCATTTGCATTTGAAAATTGTGGTGAGCTATTTTGGTGCGCATGTTTAATATGTACGAATATAGGTTTATGGTTTAAATTTACATACATGTGAAGTAAGGAAAAATTCACGGCAAGACTTGGTTGCATGGCCGCCAATTGTTCATTGTTTACTAGGATGATGAGATCAATGCACTTGATGATATGTCATGGTGAGATTTATGCATTCAAATGTCATCATGATTCCGGGTCATGGCCATGAATCCAAGTCTTGATTAAGGTACTGCTTCTCTTGTAATATTTTTTTAATTTTTTTGATTCAACTAAAGGAGGCACCAATAGGCTGACTAGAAGAGTGGTTGGGACTTCAAGAACCATGTAATAGGGTAAATGGTATGACCACGTGAGTATCATTTATAAATCTATTAACGCATTGGGTGTCTGAAAAAAAAAAAAAAAAGAAAAGAATAAGATGCATGAGTAAGATGGTTAGTTCACTCTCTCAGATTAAATACAAATTATGTTTGAAAAATACTTGAGTCTTTTTAAAAAAAATTGGTCCATAATATTGAGTGAAGTAGTTTAACTACCTTTTTCTTTGTACAAAATTAGCTCAAATTTTTGAACTGTGAGACTTCAATATGAATCAATTGGTACTTGGATTATTTTTAATATTTTTGAAGAGAAATGAAAAGAAAAAAAATGGATCTTTGTTGATGCTAATCATCGTCAAGCTTGTGTTTTTTTTTTCCCACCTCTAATAAGGATGACGCTGGAGAAGCAAAACAAAGAGGCAAAGATTGTAGCACTTTCCTCAGATATGGTAAAAAAAATAAATGAATAAAGTTATTTTATGCATTAAAAAATATGTTAATCATAACTTTTTTATTAAAAAAAGCTATAAATTTTGGTTATCTCTATCTCTTAGATATTTTTCTCTATTACACAATTTAGTCTCACCACATAGCATTGGTTAACTTGCCGGTTTTGATTTCGAGGAAAGGTTAGCTCCAAGGAGGGAGGGGCCGATGTTGAGAGCGAGGGTAGAGAAGAAGTGGAGAGATTTAAAAGAGGAAGAGGAAGATGATTAAGGTGCTTCTCTTCTATTTTTTTTTTTTAATTTTTTTGATTCAACTATAGTAAAAGAGGCACCAATAGGATGACTGAAAAATGAGTGATTGGGACTTTAAGATCCATGGAATAGGGTAAGTGTCATGGCCACATGACCTTTGTGTGTCACTTATTTTATCCCATCAAAAATATTGATGGTTTATCTCTAATTTGTTTGTCTATCTATTTTTTTGAATAATATTTATTATGTACCTGGCATAAAAAAAATGATTTGCATCTAACAAATCACAAACAAAGAGTATTCTATTATACTTGACTCCTACATCATATAGAATAGCATGCTACTGATCAATGAAGATAAAAAGCATCGGCTTAGAACTTAGAATAAACATCAATTAAATCAACAATAATAGTATAAAAAAAATTAAAAGAGAATTTTTTTAATATAAGATAAATTATTTTTATTAGAATTGAAACAAGACATAAGGATAAACTAGAAATAGAATCCTAGTACAAACATGACAAGCAATGGACTTCCAACAAAGTTAATTTTGGGGAAGGAGATGGCCGATGCCCGGACTTGGAGCAGATTCGAATGGTTGCTTGTTGATGCCTATCGACGATGCCAGGAATAAGAAAAAGATGAAGAAAACCACTGTATTTGTCCTCATGTCGAGAAAGAAAGTAACAAAAGAAGATTACCAAGAGAAATTTGTTGAGTTGATGCAACTTCATGTGAATAAAGATCTCTATATATAGATCTTATCAGCTATATACGATATATGCAATTAATTATATCTTTAATATAGTATGTCAGCTGTAATCTATTTGATATGCTCCGATATTTCATGATTTTCACTAATATTAGCTGAAGATCTTTCTGAAATTCTCTAATAATATATGATTAGCTATATATAGTATATACTAAAATCTAGATATGCATGGTTGATACAATAAGCTATATATATCTATGCAATCACATACATATAGAATATATATCAATGCCCAATCAACACATACCTAGCCATTGAGCTGTCATAAGAGGCGATTAAGCTTATTTCTAGTAATATAATCCTATATGAGTGGAATTATTTTAGCTATAATCTTTATTGTATTCATTGAAATACTTTATTTGAATGCAAGTTGTCGAAGAATCGAATTCATATAATTTCAATATAAAATTATATAATGACAATACATTGATGTAACCACAAGCATGATAGAAAGGTAATTAAATTTGTTGGAACCATAGCTATCTTTCAAGAATGGGATGCTATGTTTAGAAAGCAATAAAGCTTGTCTCTGATAATATTATCCTTCTAAGATTTAAGGACATTAATAGGGAAGGATATCCAAATATTTGTTCCATCACCAAACTAAATGGGATAGTTTTAACCAAAATTAAATTGGAATGATTTTAAAAACCATTTGGTTTTGGGTTTGGTTTTAATTTTAGTAAATTTTTTGATCCAAAATCGAACTCCAAATCAAATAGGGCTGGCAAAATATGACCCGACCTGTCAATCTGACTCGTGTTCGACCCATCATAAATAGGTTTGGATTTAGGCTAAATAGGATTGGATCATAAACGGATCGACTTGTTTAACCTGTTTAATAATTGGGTCGGATTTAGATTTAAATATCCGACCCATTTAATCTATTTAATATTCAGATCAGGTTGAGTCAGATAACTTATTTAATCTGTTTAATCTGTTTAATCTATTTCTGATCCATTTAACCCTATCTGTTTAATCTGTTTAATCCATTTAACATCCATTTAACCTGTTTAACCGATTTCTGATCCATTTAATCTGATCTGTTTAATCCGTTTAACCTGTTTAATCTGTTTAACCTAATTTGATCTATTTAATAAATAGATTAAATAGGTCAGATCGAATTATCTGTTTAATAAACAAGTTGGATTCAGATTTGAATTTTTGATTTATTTAATAAATAGATCGGGTTTGGGTTGACAATTTTCTGACCTGACCTGCATTGACCCAATCCGTTTATGATCCAACTCGATTCGATTACCACCCCTAAAATCAAATCCATAATCAGATCCGAATCCAAAGTTATCTAACAGTTAATATACTTAATACACTTTGTATTCAATATAAAGTCAACTTAAGAACTTTATAAAATAATTTAGACTATCTTTGTCAGGCCCTTGACTCGAGATCATGAGTCGAGGATCATGATAACCACCGCATACTGATGAAGAACTCTCTCCATAAGCATACAAGGTATTTCATCATGATATCAATGCATCGTAACAGAATAAAATTTAAATAATTATTATTCAACTTTAATTTGAATAACTAAATCAAATATCTTATATCTAATAAAATTTTACTAAAAATAAAATAATAATCTAAATTTAATGAAGTTGACAATGCTAAATTTCGTCTCTAAAAGCTCTATTCCAATATTATTGTCCATATTTATAATTAATTATCTGAATCTAAAAAATAAAAAAGAGAGGTATGAGCTTGACAGCCTAGTAAGTAACAAATATCTCAACTCGATATTTCAGATATTATATAATATTTTAAAATAATATTATGAATAAATATAAAAATATAGTTCATGCTAACTCCATGCAAATTCAATCTTTTCAAATATTTATATGCAATATAATCATAAATCTAATTCAAATCAAAATACTCATAATTCAACAGTCACGACTATGACCAACGTTTAACCCTCATTGGCAGGTCCATTGAATACCAGCATACAACCCGCACTGGCAGGATCCATTAAATACCAACGTACTGTTAAATTGATACCCTAGAAGCCAATTATTGGTTGATACATTATGTATTTTCAGGATCTAAATTTGTACTTGTAATCTTTTTTATTAATATTTTTTTTTTCATTCTAATCATGTATATATGTCCATGATTTATCCTAAAAATTAATAAAAATAATTTTTATATATTCTTAAAAAGTTAAAAATTTGAGACATACATTAATTAGTGGTTAATTTTTAAATATTTTCGAGCAACAGATCGTCACGGAGGACAGTAATCAATCTATTTGAGATCGATGTATGGTTTACCTCCCTTGTGGACAGATGAGCCTTAGATCTGCGGTGTAGAGATACTGAGATGAAGGTACGGATGGTTGTTAGAGAATAACTTATAATGAGCGTGACCAACACAAGAACCATATGGATATCTACTCACTTGTCAGTGATTTTCTCGATGCAGCAGTGGTGTGAGTGGTCTTTTGACTTACGGTGTCATTGGCTATTCGCAGCGAGACTACTGGGTTTGACTGCATGTTTTCTTGATTCCTAGCCATTCAGATCCTTGCTGTATATGTTGGCTTTAGTAAGTTCAGATTTACTATTTGGTGTAGGATGCACCTAGATAGAATCTATCGACCTTGACAGAAAAGGAGAAGTCCTATCCGATTTGCGAGACTGAGTTCAGAATATTTTTAGCAAAAGCAAGTATGAATATTGAAAAAGAATTTTCATGAGATTCACAAATGAACTCAGTCGAGCTAATCTAGCATATGACTGACGATGGGGTCTGACGAGTTCTCCATGATCTCCATCAAGTCGTGACTCACGATAGAAGGACTGAATCATACGATAACTATATCTAGGGGTTTGTATATTCATTCTACTGGGTTACCACTACATACTGCTAGGTGTCACTGGTAGATTGTGAGACTCATGGATGTTATCTTGAAGATTGATGGTCCTCGAAGGATAAAATTGAAAATGTTCCAGTCCATTGAAAAGAGTTTCGATGATATTATGATGGAGATCACAATATATCTCACTACCAGATAAAATGGAACCTATGGGATCACATATTAAGAGATTTAATCTCAAATTTGCCATTTGGACTTATGAAGTACCAATTAGGTTAGGATTTATTAAAATCCTATTAGTTTATGAGAATCATGCTAGCACACGGTTAAACCTAATTCTTCTCCGGATTTTGATTTGATCAAATCCATAGCTTTGAACCTAACCTAAATCTATTTGGATTTAATTGGGCTCTTAATAATGAGCCCAAGAGATTTGATTAAGTCAATTAATTGACATAATTATCCTAACATTATCTTTTCTTTATCTCATAATTATCTCTAAGTGCACAAGTGAAATAGATGGAAGATTGGGTGGCGTCTTCTTTCTCTTTTGAAAAATATTGGGCCAAATCCTAGAGGGATCCATCCCTTCTTATGTGTCATGACGTGAAGGAGAGAGAGTGGGGCCACGCCCCATCTCTTTTGGCTAGAGATCTCTTTGTGGGGCACCAACTACCTGACAAGTATTCCATGGATGCCTTTTGTATATGTTTTAAGGGACTGATTATATATCATTTATATCTGATTCTAATTAGCATAAATCAAATTAAAAGATAAAAGATTCTTATAAGATAAGAATTTATCTTTTTAAGATAATTAAGTTTTTAATATGTATTTTTGATTTTAAAAACGGTTCATATTCAGTTTTAGAGTGATGATAAATTTTTCAGCATCGAGAAACCTCCACCTGGCTCTAAAAAACCACTCTTGGCATCAGACACGAAGTTCAAAGGGAGAAGCCCGAGCATGAGATTATCCTTTTCAGCACCAAGGAGGAAGCAGCCCTAGCTCTCTCTCTCTTTCTTAGTTGCCAGGCTGGAGGCCAGTGATTGCATGCGATTCAGTAATAGAGAGCCTTGGCTTTTTTTTTTGGTAGAAGGACATAAATTCCATTAACTCAGGAAAGTATTACATTATTTATGTATACAACAATAGGCCAAAACAACAACAACAACAGGTTAAAACAAAGAAACACAACAAGAAGCCAAAAAAGGATAATTGATACAAAAAAAAGTATAACTGAGACCTTGAACTCTGTAACCTGTGCATTGATAATCTATACAAGTGAAATGCACTGTAGAATAGTTAGATGAAGCTCTGGAGGAAGCTGTGGATGAAGAATGTGACACAAAAACAGTTGAATTTGCAGATCTATAATGATCTCCCTACAAGGATAAAAACATTTGAAGTATAGCAGCCCTGTAGAAGCACCATATCTTTAATAGTTACCCAAAATGAAGACAGTCAGCAGTACTTGATCTGTGCATGTAGTATTTAAGTAGATATAGATAAATAGGATTGAAGCAGCCCAAAAGACCCTTGAAAATGAAGCTCTGTACTAGTATCCGGAACAGTGTACCGAGGCAGATAGAGTGATGCATTTGTTGGTGGAGAATGTGTGAAATACAGCGGTAGAAAGCTGAGTTATAAAGCAGAGGTACAATAAAGCATAGTGAATGGAATAAATGTCCCTTCCCAGCAGTTTCATTTCTCTTTGAAACAGCATTTGGGACATAGTAGTAACAGCAGTGATAGAGAGCCTTGGTTGCCTTCCCTCTCTCTCTCTCTCCCTCCCTCCTTCTTTTTCTGTGGTGTCAAGCCCCGACCCGAAATTTGAATCGAGGTCATGGCAACCGTCGCATACTTATAGAATACTTTTTCCATAAGCATGCAAGGCATCTCATCATGATATCTTCACAAATAGTTAAATAAATTTTTCAATATTTAATAATCAAACTTTAGTTCAAATAACAAATCAAAACTCAGTGTTCAAAAGAAAATAACTGTCTGACAAAGTCAGCACTAAAAACAAAACTAAAAGTCTTGAATCAGTTCTGAGAAAATTCTAAATCAATGAACTAACTCCATCTCTAATCGCTCTCCCAACCGAAATCCCGCATCATGCTAATTTTCTGGATCTGTAAGAAAAACATAAAACTTATCATGAGCTAAATAGCCCAGTAAGCAGTGTATACCTTTAACTGAATAAATCAGGTAAATAATACTATGCATATCAATTTACTGATAACAAATCAATATGTAAAATTCATGGAATCATATTCATACTGTCAATCATATATATAAGTCAATTCATCATAATTTTCAATTATGCTTTTCATCAATTTTCTTAAGTTCTTCTTACCAACCATGACTATGACCACATTATCCCTGTGGTAGGGTCATAATATCGCATATCTGCTTGCGGTGGGCTGCGAATCATCTGGCAGCCAAGTCCTTTGAAATCGCTGGTCTAGCTGGCGGTTTTGTCGCTGGTCTATCTGGCGACATGTCGCTGGTCTCACTGGCGACATAAATCCTCAGGACAGTCAATTGCCAACGTATATGCCCCCATTGGCGGGGTCCTCAACGCAGTCAGGTTGTCAATTTCATATTGTCTTCCAATTTATATATTATTTTCAAGAATAATAAAATTAATTGATATTCGAGTCAAATCAATTATAACATTCTTTGAGATCATATATCATCATAATAATTGCTCCACAAATAACTTCAATCTTAAATAATTTTCTACAATTAACTTTCATCATAAATAATTTTCAATAATTATTTCAATAAATAATTACAATCGCAAGCATGCATAAATTTATTTAATTCATAATTTATCAGATAAATTCAATAAAAGTAAACACTACTTACCTCAAAAGAAAGTCCAAACTAGAAATTCTAGGGATCTCGAAAATCCTTCTCTGAACCTCATATGTCAAATATCATATTTTAAATTAAAATTTTATCGAATTAAAAATAACTAAATTATTAAAATCTAATATCCCCATGAGGATCAATTCATCGACAGCATCCAGGATTTTCGAACTAATCCATGGATACCCTAATTATATTTATTTATTTTTATTGCTAATTTAATAATTTTTTTAATTAATTAATTTCATAAATCCTAAAATCTAAAGTGAGAGAGAGAGAGAGAGTTTCTCTCTCTGCCCCCCCTTTTTTTTTTCTTTTTCATTTCCTTTTCTTCTTTTTTTTTTTTTTCCTTTTCTTCTTTTTCTTCTTCTTTTTTTTTTCTTCTTCTTCTTGGCCCTTCCCGCACCGGAACAGAGGACCCTTGGTCCTCCGGCCTTGATCAGCCGTTCGGGCCGCGGCCGCCACGGCAGAGGCCGGCGGCAGAGGGGGGGCCACTTCCCCGATCACGGAGGAGCGTGGCCGGCGATCGATTTCGATCGCCGGTGCCGAAAAATCCAAGGAAAAATGGCCCAAAAATAGGGGTCTTTCCCGACCAAAAATCGGCGACGCTCGTCACTGGCCACACTGCACAAGGGCATGGGAGGAAGGGGAAGGAAGAGGAGAAAAAGAGAAAGACTTACCTCAGCCTCCTGTGACCTCGTCGGCGGGCAATCACGACGAGAATCACAACGGTGTCCGCGGCTCTACTTCGGAAAATCGGAGAGAAGAGAGGGAGAAGAGGCCGATGGATCGATTCTAAAGAGAGGGGAAACCTTCTTATAGAGGGTCCTAGGATTTCGAGGGGTCCTAGGACTCCTAATGTGCTTGGATCTCGCCGGAGAAGAAGACTCCTACCGGGAGTCTTCTTCCCGATTTTTACTCTGTTTTTTTTTTTTTTGTTGGGCTTGGATCTTGATGCCGTGGGCTTGGCTTGGGCTATAACATTCTTCACCCCTAAAAAAAAATTTCGTCTTCGAAATTTTTCATACCTGTAGTCTCGAAGAGCTAGAGATATTTTTGCTTCATTTTTTCCTCTAGCTCCCAAGTAGCTTCTCTTTCTGAATGTCGACTCCACTGTACCTTGACATAAGGAATGTTGCGACGTCTCAGCACCTGTTCTTTACGGTCTACGATCCGTATCGGGTATTCTTCATATGTTAGATTCTTCCTGGCTTGTACTGGTTCAAGTTCCACGATGTGACTTAGATCTGGTAAATATTTCTTTAACATAGAAACATGAAAAATATTATGTACTCCTGCAAGTGAAGGGGTAAGGCAAGTCGATAAGCCACCCCATCAATTCTTTCCAAAATCTCAAACAGACCCACATATCTAGGATTCAATTTGCCACGAATGCCAAATCTTGAGATTCCTTTTGAAGGAGATACTTTGAGAAACACATGGTCACCGACTTGAAATTCTAATTTTTGTCTCCTATTATCTGCATAGCTTTTCTGTCTGCTTTGTGCTGTCCGAAGTCGATCTTTAATTAATTGAATCTTCTCGACTGCTTGTTGAATAAGTTCGGGACCTAATATTCTCCGCTCACCGACATCATCCCAGTGAATCGGTGATCGACATCTTCTACCATATAAAGCTTCGTAAGGTGCCATACCAATACTAACCTGATAACTGTTATTGTAAGCGAACTCAATCAAAGGTAGATGCTCATCCCATGAACTCTTCATATCCAAAATACAGGTTCTCAACATATCTTCTAAGATCTGAATAGTTATCTCTGACTGACCATCAGTCTGTGGATGAAAAGCTGTACTAAAGTTCAATTTTGTTCCTAATGCCTTGTGTAAGCTCTTCCAGAACTGTGATACAAATCTGGTGTCTCGATCCGATACGATGGTCACTGGAATTCCATGTAGTCTTACAATTTCTTTCATATATAACTTTGCTAGTCTTTCCAAGGTAAATCCAACTCTAATTGGAAGAAAGTGTGCAGACTTTGTCAATCGGTCCATAATCACCCAAGCTGTATCATTTTTACTGGGAGTCTTCGGTAGTCCAGTTACAAAATCCATAGTGATATGTTCCCACTTCCAAACTGGAATATCAAGAGGTTGAAGTAGTCCCGCAGGTCTCTGATGTTCAGCTTTAACTTGTTGACACACCAAACATTGAGCCACGAATTGAGCGATCTCTCTCTTCATATTATTCCACCAGTATATTTCTTTTAAGTCTCTATACATCTTGGTACCTCCCGGATGAACTGTATAACCGATCTGATGTGCCTCCTGAAGTATTTCATGCTTGAGTGCTGAATCATTGGGTACGCAAATCCTATTTTTGAACCTTAATGAACCGTCTTCATGTATCTTGAATTCAGATTGAACACCAGCTTCCACTGAATTTCTTATTTTCATTAGTTGTGGATCATTATTCTGGGCAACTGTAATTCTTTCTATGAGTGTTGGCTAACCCTCATGTTGGCTAACCGTCTGTTGAGTCATATATTCGGATGTCTAATTTCAGTTTCCTTATATCCTCCAATAATTGACTTTGGTGTGTGATTAAAACCGCCATATTTTCACAGATTTTCTACTAAGGGCATCAGCAACAACATTAGCTTTTTCCGGATGATAATGGATTGTTAAATCATAATCCTTTAATAGTTCTAACCATCTTCTCTGTCTCATGTTTAATTCTTTCTGTGTAAAAATGTACTTCAAACTCTTATGATCTGTAAACACTTCACACTGCGCACCCTATAAGTGATGTCTTCAAATTTTTAGGGCAAAAATCACTGCAGCTAATTCCAAATCATGTGTCGGATAATTTTGTTCATATGATTTCAATTGTCTTGAGGCATAGGCTACTACCTTACCATGTTGCATCAATACACAGCCGAGTCCCTTTTTAGATGCATCACTATATATTGTGAAACCTTCATCTCCTGTTGGTATAGTAAGAATAGGAGCCGAAATTAATCGTTGTTTTAATTCTTGGAAACTCTGTTCATAAACTTCAGTCCACTCGAATTTAACCCCTTTTTGAGTAAGACGAGTCAAAGGTGCAGCTATGCGGGAGAATCCTTCTACAAATCGTCTGTAATATCCTGTCATTCCAGAAAACTTCGAATCTCAGAAATATTTGTAGGTCTGTTCCACTGCATTACAGCTTCCACTTTTGCTGGATCCACAAAAATTTCATCTTTAGATACGATGTGTCCTAAAAAGGATATTTTGTCCAACCAAAATTCACACTTCTTAAATTTGGCATAAAGCTTTTCTTTCCTCAATATTTGTAGTACACACCGTAAATATTCTTCATGCTCCAATTTACTTCTCGAATATATCAAGATATCGTCAATAAATACGACAACAAACTTATCAAGATAGGATCTGAATATTCTGTTCATTAAATCCATAAAGGCTGCTAGAGCATTGGTTAACCCAAAAGGCATCACTAAAAATTCATAATGTCCATAACGAGTTCTAAATGCCGTCTTGGGTATGTCCTTTGTTTTGATTTTTAACTGATGATACCCTGAATGAAGATCAATTTTAGAAAAGCCTTGTGCACCTTGCAACTGATCAAACAAATCATCGATTCGAGGTAGAGGATACTTATTTCTGATAGTATTTTTATTCAACTCTCTATAGTCGATACAAAGTCTCATACTACCATCTTTCTTCTTTACAAATAAGACTGGAGCTCCCCAAGGAGATACACTAGGCCTTATAAAACCTTTATCCAATAAATCCTGTAATTGATCTTTTAACTCCTTTAACTCCATAGGGGCCATTCTGTAAGGAGCTTTAGAAATCGGACTGGTATTGGGTGCCAACTCAATAGTAAATTCAAGTTCTCTATCTGGTGGTAGTCCGACTAAATCATCAATGAATACATCCAAAAATTCATTTACGATAGGAATATCCTGTAACTTCAATTCATCATGTTCTTTATTCTTTATTGATACTAGGTAACCTCTACATCCCTTTCTTAGCATCTGTCTAGCTTGCACAAATGAAATAATAGTGGAGGGGTGGTTCCTGTACTTCATCAAAACTAAAAGTTAATTCTTCCGGTATGTGAAAGTTCACTCTCTTTCCATGACAATCCACAGAGGCATGATAAGTAGCCAGCCAATCCATTCCTAGAATGACATCGAAATCATGCATATCCAGGACCACCAAATCTGTCGGTAGTTCTTTTTCTCCTATTCTGATACTACATGACTTGCACACACTTTCAATACTCAGAATACCACCTACTGGTGTCTCAACATATAATTTGGTTTTCATGGGTTCACAACTTATATCATGTTGTCTAATAAAAGTAGTGGATATAAAGGAGTGTGTAGCACCAGAATCAAACAAAACTGAAGCATGAATATCAGATACAGGAATGGTACCTGTCACCACAGCATTGGAGGCCTGAGCATCCTGTTGTGTGAGTGCATAGATTCTTCCTTGAGTTTTCGGCCTTTGACCTCCGTCTTTGCTTGTGTTGATCTATTTTCGTCCATCTGGGGGCAATCTGCAATCTTGTGTCCTTTCTGTCCACATCTAAAACACGAACCGTATTCTATGGGCAATTAGAAGTCTCATGCTCTCTTCGGCCGCATCTCGAACATCTAGCTGCCACATTCTCACGATTCTTATCAATTGCTGGCTTCTTTGCTGGAACCTTATTGTTCTGATTTCGTCCTTGAGTTCACTAAACCTATTTCTCTTCTTCTGATTCCGTTCACGCTCCGCATGAGCTTCATTAGCTTCTCTCTCAATTATTAGAGCTTTATTTACAACTGAGGCATAGATAGTTAGCTCATAGGGTACAATCTGTTTTCTGATTTCTGTCTTCAGTCCCATTTCAAATTTGTGTACTCTGTCTTGCTCAATCTCAACTAATCTTGGAACAAACTTGGCTAACTCTGTGAATTTGGCTTCATATTCTGCAACGGATCTGTTTCCCTGTTTCAGGTGAATGAACTCCTGCTCTTTCTGTATTCTGACACTTCGGGGAAATACTTATCAAAGAATTCATCTCGGAATCTCTCCCAAGTGAGTGGTATCCCATCGTGCTCATATTTCTGTTCCAGTATACGCCACCAGTTGTATGCCTCACCTTGTAACAGATATGCTGTATAGCGGATCTTCTCTTCATCGTGGCATTCTTGTACGGCGAAAGCCTTCTCCATTTCATAATCTAGTTATCTGCTTCCAGTGGCTCGATAGTCCCTTTGAAGGCTGGAGGAGCTAGCTTCTTAAATTCGACGATATTGTTTCTCTGCATCGGATGTTCTCCATGTCCAGGTGTCGGAGAAAAATGCTGACGTGGCTGTGCATGTTGTTGTTGAAGTAACTGTTGCTGTGTTTGAACTACTCCGATCAGAGTTTGCATTAGTTGAGTCATGTTCGGCTCCTCCTGTACTGTCGGAGTATTTTCGGTAGGATCATGGATTCCCTCCTGCTGAGTTGTGCCACTGTTTAATTGGGGAGTATTATCGCCAAGTGGATTTGATGTCCCTCCTACCGCTCCTTGAGTATTCCTTGCTCGTCGTGGAGGCATATTGACCTATGATAGATTTGAGATAATAACTTATCCTTAATAAGGTTATAAACTTTACTTGAGACAGGTCAGCTCATAATCATCATAACTAACCTTTCAATTTCCTAATGTCTACCCATCACTCGCTCACTCTATTCTATATGTCTCTATCTATCTACTTATGCTCTGATACCATATTAATTGTCACGCCCCCGACCCGAGATTTGAATCGAGGGTCATGGCAACCGCCGCATACTTATAGAATACTTTTTCATAAGCATGCAAGGCATCTCATCATGATATCTTCACAAATATTAAATAAATTTTCAATATTTAATAATCAAACCTTAGTTCAAATAACAAATCAAAACTCAGTGTTCAAAAAAAATAACTGTCTGACAAAGTCAGCACTAAAAATAAAACTAAAAGTCTTGAATCAATTCTGAGAAAATCCTAAATCAATGAACTAATTCCATCTCTAATCGCTCTCCTAACCGAAATCCCGCATCATGCTAATTTTCTGGAACTGTAAGAAAAACATAAAACTTATCATGAGCTAAATAGCCCAGTAAGCAGTGTATACCTTTAACTGAATAAATCAGGCAAATAATACTATGCATATCAATTTACTGATAAAAATCAATATGTAAAATTCATGGAATCATATTCATACTGTCAATCATATATATAAGTCAATTCATCATAATTTCTAATTATGCTTTTCATCAATTTTCTTAAGTTCTTCTTACCAACCATGACTATGACCACATTATCCCTGTGGCAGGGTCATAATACCGCGTATCTGCTTGCGGTGGGCTGCGAATCATCTGGCAGCCAAGTCCTTTGGAACCGCTGGTCTAGCTGGCGGTTTTATCGCTGGTCTACTGGCGACATGTCGCTGGTCTCACTGGCGACATAAATCTCAGGACAGTCAATTGCCAACGTATATGCCCCCATTGGCGGGGTCCTCAACACAGTCAGGTTGTCAATTTCATATTGTCTTCCAATTCATATATTATTTTTAAGAATAATAAAATTAATTGATATTCGAGTCAAATCAATTATAACATTCTTTGAGGTCATATATCATCATAATAATTGCTCCACAAATAACTTCAATCTTAAATAATTTTCTACAATTAACTTTCATCATAAATAATTTTTAATAATTATTTCAATAAATAATTACAATCGCAAGCATGCATAAATTTATTTAATTCATTATTTACCAGATAAATTCAGTAAAAGTAAACACTACTTACCTCAAAAGAAAGTCCAAACTAGAAATTCTAGGGATCTCGAAAATCATTCTCTGAACCTGATATGTCAAATATCATATTTTAAATCAAAATTTCATCGAATTAAAAATAACTAAATTATTAAAATCTAATGTCCCCACGAGGATCAATTCGTCGACAGCATCCAGAATTTTCGAACTAATCCATGGATACCCTAATTATATTTATTTATTTTTATTGCTAATTTAATAATTTTTTTTAATTAATTAATTCCATAAATCCTAAAATCTAAAGTGTGAGAGAGAGAGAGAGAGTTTCTCTCTCCGCCCCCCTTTTTTTTTTCTTTTTCTTTTCCTTTTCTTCTTTTTTTTTTCTTTTTTTTTTCCTTTTCTTCTTTTTCTTCTTTTTTTTTTCTTCTTCTTCTTCTTCTTGGCCCTTCCCGCGCCGGAACAGAGGACCCTTGGTCCTCCGGCCTTGATCGGCCGTTCGGGCCGCGGCCGCCACGGCGGAGGCCGGCGGCAGAGGGGGGGCCACTCCCCCGGTCACTGAGGAGCGTGGCCGGCGATCGATTCCGATCGCCGGCGTCGAAAAATCCAAGGAAAAATGGCCCAAAAACAGGGATCTTTCCCGATCAAAAATCGGCGACGCTCGTCACCGGCCACAGCGCACAAGGGCATGGGAGGAAGGGGAAGGAAGAGGGGAAAAAGAGAAAGACTTACCTCGACCTCCTGTGACCTCATCGGCGGGCAATCACGACGAGAATCACAACGGTGTCCGCGGCTCTACTTCGGAAAAATCGAGAGAAGAGAGGGAGAAGAGGCCGATGGATCGATTCTAAAGAGAGGGGAGACCTTCTTATAGAGGGTCCTAGGATTTCGAGGGGTCCTAGGACTCCTAATGTGCTTGGGTCTCGCGGAGAAGAAGACTCCTACCGGGAGTCTTCTTCCCGATTTTTACTCTATTTTTTTTTTTTTTGTTGGGCTTGGATCCTGATGCCGTGGGCTTGGCTTGGGCTATAACAGGTGGTCAGCTGAATGCCTCTCAGCTCCCTTACTATCTTATGCTTTTGTAGAAACTAATTATACCCTATATTGCCATGTAGCATTGGTTAACTTGCCAGTTTTGATTTCGAGAAGAGGTTAGCTCCAAGGAGGGAGGGGCCGGTGTTGAGAACAAGGGTAGAGAAGAGAGTAGAGAGAATTTAAAAGAGGAAGAGGAAGATGATTAAGGTGCTTCCCTTCTAATATATATTTTTTTAATTTTTTTGTTTTCACTATAGTAAAGGAGGCACCAATAGGCAGACTGAAAAATAAGTGATTGGGACTTTATGATCCATGGAATAGGGTAAGTGTCATGGCCACATGACCTTTGTGTATCACTTACTTTATCCCATCAAAAGTATTGATGGTTTATCTCTAATTTGTCTATCTATCTATTTCTTTGAATAATATTTATTATGCACCTGGCATAAAAAAAATGATTTACATCTAACAAATCACAAACAAAGAGTATTCTATTATACTTGACTCCTACATCATATAGAATAGCATGCTACTGATCAATGAAGATAAAAAGCGTAGGCTTAGAACTTAGAATAAACATCAATTAAATCAACAACAATAGTATAAAAAAAATTTCAAAGAGAATTTTTTTAATATAAAATAAATTAGTTTTATTAGAATTGGAACAAGACATAAGGATAAACTAGGAATAGTATCCTAGTGCAAACATGACAAGCAATGGACTTCCAACAAAGTTAATTTTGGGGAAGGGGATGGCCGATGCCCGGGCTTGGAGCAGATTTGAATGGTTGCTTGTTGATGCCTATAGAGTGCAAAGCTGAGAGCATCTTGCCAACAATGTTCATGCCATTGCTCTGGTTCTTTAGAGAAGAAACAGTTGGAAATGAAGCAACATCAGACGTTGCTATCTTCTCTTCTAGGCTCAAAAGCTTTCTTGCTTCCATCGACGATGCGAGGAATAAGAAAAAGATGAAGAATACCACTGTATTTGTCCTCATGTCGAGAAAGAAAGTAACAAAAGAAGATTACCAAGAGAAATTTGTTGAGTTGATGCGACTTCATGTGAATAAAGATCTCTATATATAGATCTTATCAGCTATATATGATATATGCAATTAATTATATCTTTAATATAGTATGTCAGCTATAGATCTATTTGATATGCTCCGATATTTCATGATTTTCACTAAAATTAGCTGAAGGTCTTTTCTTAAATTCTCTAATAATATATGATTAGCTATATATAGCATATACTAAAATCTAGATATGCATGGTTGATACAATAAGCTATATATATCTATGCAATCACATACATATAGAATATATATCAATGCCCAATCAACACATACCTAGCCATTGAGCTGTCATAAGAGGCGATTAAGCTTATTTCTGGTAATATAATCCTATATGAGTGGAATTATTTTAGCTGCAATCTCTTATTGTATTCATTGAAATACTTTATTTGAATGCAAGTTGCCAAAGAATCGAATTCATATAATTTTAATATAAAATTATATAATGACAATGCATTGATGTAACCACAAGCATGATAGAAAGGTAATCAAATTTGTTGGAACCATAGCTATCTTTCCAGAATGGGATGCTATGTTTAGAAAGAAATAAAGCTTATCTCTAATAATATTATCCTTTTAAGATTTAAGGTTATTAATAGGGAAGGATATCCAAATATTTTTTCCACCAACAAACTAAATGGGGTAGTTTTAACCAAAATTAAATTGGAATGATTTTGGTGATGGTTTTAAAAATAAAAAACCATTTGGTTTTGGGTTTGGTTTTAATTTTAGTTAATTTTTTGATCCAAAATCGAACTCCAAATCAAATAGGGCTAGCAAAATATGACCTGACCTGCCAATCTGACCCATGTTTGACCCTCATAAATCAGTTTGGATTTAGGTTAAATAGGATTGGGTCATAAACGGATCGATCCGTTTAACCTGTTTAATAATTGGATCAGATTTAAATTTTGATATCGATCCATTTAATCTATTTAATATTCAGATCAGATTGAGTTAGATAATCTATTTAACATGTTTAATCTGTTTAATCAATTTTTGACCCATTTAACTCGATCTGTTTAACCTGTTTAACCCATTTAATACTCGTTTAACATGTTTAACCGATTTCTGATCCATTTAATCTGATCTGTTTAACCCATTTAATCTGTTTAACTTATTTAATCTATTTAACCTAATTTAACCTATTTAATAAATAAATTAAATAGGTCGGGTCGGATTTTCTGTTTAATAAACAAGTCGGATTCTGGTTTGAATTTTTGATATGTTTAATAAACAGATCAATTTTGGATTGATAATTTTCTGACCTAACCTGCATTGATCCAACCCGTTTATGATCCAACTAAATCCGATTGCCACCCCTAAAATCAAATTCATAATCAGATCCGAACCCAAAGTTATCTAACAGTTAATACACTTAATACACTTTGTATTCAATATAAAGTCAACTTAAGAACTTTATAAAATAATCTAGACTATCCCTGTCATGCCTCCGACTCAAGATCATGAGCCGAGGATCATGGCAACCACCGTATACTAATGAAGAACTCTCTCCATAAGCATACAAGGTATTTCATCATAATATCAATGCATCATAGCAAAATAAAATTTAAATAATTATTATTCAACTTTAATTCGAATAACTAAATCAAATATCTTACATCCAATAAAATTTTTCTAAAAATAAAATAATAGATCTAAATTCAATGAAATTGACAATACTAAATCTCATCTCTAAAAGCTCTATTCCAATATTATTGCCCATACTTGTAATTAATTATCTGAATCTGAAAAATAAAAAAGAGAGGTATGAGCTTGACGGCCTAGTAAGTAACAAATATCTCAACTCGATATTTTAGATATTATATAATATTCTAAAATAACACTATAAATAAATATAAAAATGTAGTTCATGCTAACTCCATGCAAATTCAATCTTTTCAAATATTTATATGCAATATAATCATAAATCTGATTCAAATCAAAATATTCATAATTCAACAGTTACGACTATGACCAACGTTTAACCCCTATTGACGAGGTCCACTGAATACCAGTATACAACCCGCACTAGCAGGGTCCATTAAATATCAGCGTACTGTTAAATTTATGCTCTAGAAGCTAATTGTTGGCTGATACATTATGTATTTTCTAGATCTAAACTTGTACTTGTAATATTTTTTTATTAATAATTTTTTTTAATTCCAATCATGTATATGTGTCCATAATTTATCCTATAAATTAACAAAGATGATTTTTGTATATTCTTAAAGAGTTAAGATTTTGAGACATACATTAATTAGTAGTTAATTTCTAAGTGCTCCCGATTAACGGATCATCATGAAGGAGAGTAATCAATCTATTTGAGATCGATGTACGGTTTACCTCTCTTATGGATAGATGAGCCTTAGATCTACGTGTAAAGATACTGGATTGAAGGTACGGATGGTTGTTAAAGAACAACTTACACTGAGCGTGACCAATACAAGAATCCAATAGTTATCTACTCACTTGTCAGTGATTTTCTCGATGTGGCAGTGGTGTGAGTAGTCTTTTGACCTACGGTGTCATTAGCTATTCACAGCGAGGCTACAGAGTTTGATTGCATGTTCTCTTGGTCTTTAGCCATTCGGATCTTTGCTGTGTATGTTGGCTTTAGTAGGTTCAGATTTACTGTTTGGAGTAGGATGCACCTAGATAGAATCTATTGATCTTGGTAGAAAAGGAAAAGTCCTATCCGATTTGCGAGACTGAGTTCAGAATATCTTTGGCAAAAATAAGTATGAATACTGAAAAAGAATTTTCATGGGATTCACAAATAAACTCGAGTCGAGCTAATCTAGCATATGACTGACAATAGGTTCTGACGAGTTCTTCATGACCTCCATCAAGTCAGAACTCACGATAGAAGGACTGAATCATACGATAACTGCACCTAAGGGTTTATATTTTCGTTCTACTAGATTGTCATTACATACTGCTAGTTGTTACTGATAGATTGTGAGACTCATCGAACGTCATTTTAATGATCGACGGCCCTCGAAAGGTAGAATTGAAAATGTTCCAATCTATCGAAAAAATTTCGATGATATTGTGATGGAGATTATAATATATCTCACTATCAGATAGAATGGAACCTATGGGATCACATATTAAGAAATTTAATCTCGAATTTGCCAATTGAACTTATGAAGTTCTAATTGGGTTAGGATTTATTGAAATCCTATTAGGTTTATGAGAACCACACTAGCACACGATTAAACCTAATTCTTTTTCGGATTTTGAATTGATCAAGTCCATAGCCTTGAACCTAACCTAAATTTATTTGAATTTAATTGGGCACTTAATTATGAGTCCAAGAGGATTTGATTAAGTCAATTAGTTGGCATAATTATTCTAATGTTATCTCTTCTTTATTTCTTAATTATCTCTAAATGCACATGTGGAATAGATGGAAGATTGGGTGACGCCTCCCTTCTCTTTTGGAAAATATTGGGTCCCAAATTCCAGAGGGGTCCACCCCCTCTTATGTGTCATGACATGGACGAGAGAGTGGGGGCCGCGTCCTATTTCTTTTGGTTAGAGATCTCTTTGTGGAACGTCAACTACCTGACAAGTATTCGATGGATGCTTTTTGTACATGCTTTAAGGGGCTGATTATATATCATTTATATCTGATTTTAATTGACATAAATTAAATTAAAATGTAGAGGATTCTTATGAGATAAAGATCTATTTTTTTAAGATAATTAGATTCTTAATATATGTTTTTGATTTTAAAAATGATTCATATTCACTTTTAAAGTGATGATAAATTTTTCAGCACCGAGAAACCTCCACCTGGCTCTAAAAAACCGCTCTTGGCATCGGACACGAAGTTCAAAGGGAGAAGCCCGAGCATGAGACTAACCTTTTCAGCACCAAGGAGGGAGCAGCCCTAGCTCTCTCTCTCTCTCTCTTTCTTAGTTGCCAGGCCAGAGGCCAGTGATTGCGTGCGATTCAGTAATAGAGAGCCTTGACTTTTTTTTTTTGGTAGAAGGATATAAATTCCATTAACTCAGGAAAGTATTACATTATTTATGTATACAACAATAGGCCAAAACAACAACAACAACAGGTTAAAACAAAGAAACACAACAAGAAGCCAAAAAAGTATAACTGAGACCTTGAACTCTGTAACCTGTGCATTGATAATCTATACAAGTGAAATGCACTGTAGAATAGTTAGATGAAGCTCTGGAGGAAGCTGTGGATGAAGAATGTGACACAAAAACAGTTGAATTTGCAGATCTATAATGATCTCCCTACAAGGATAAAAACATTTGAAGTATAGCAGCCCTGTAGAAGCACCATATCTTTAATAGTTACCCAAAATGAAGACAGTCAGCAGTACTTGATCTGTGCATGTAGTATTTAAGTAGATATAGATAAATAGGATTGAAGCAGCCCAAAAGACCCTTGAAAATGAAGCTCTGTACTAGTATCCGGAACAGTGTACCGAGGCAGATAGAGTGATGCATTTGTTGGTGGAGAATGTGTGAAATACAGCGGTAGAAAGCTGAGTTATAAAGCAGAGGTACAATAAAGCATAGTGAATGGAATAAATGTCCCTTCCCAGCAGTTTCATTTCTCTTTGAAACAGCATTTGGGACATAGTAGTAACAGCAGTGATAGAGAGCCTTGGTTGCCTTCCCCTCTCTCTCTCTCTCCCTCCCTCCCTCCTTCCCTTTTCTGGTGGTCAGCTGAATGGCTCTCAGCTCCCTTACTATCTTATGCTTTTGTAGAAACTAATTATACCCTATATTGCAAGTATCATAATATCGATTGTATATAGAGCTAATCATAGCCACTTATAGTGATAGAGTGAGATAAGCATTTGATGTATGAGATCTACGAGAACAAGCAGTTATAATCACCTATGTCTACGGCCACATGTAGTGCAGGAACTTTTGTTATAGAAGTCAGATCCAAAACTGCTAGTGCTTTTTTGGCAAAAAAAAAACTGCTGGTGCTTAACGCGTGTCAAACGACGCCGTCCCTTCCTCGGGGAGACGATTTGATGCCGTGGGAGGATTAGTCTAGAGGAACAAAAAGGAAGGTTTGTGTTGATCCACTGCCCCACTGGATCGAGGAAGAACGAGATAAGATGGCCCCACTTACCTCTTCTCAAAGCCATCGTTTCCTTCTTATTCTTTTCGCGGCCTCACACCACGAACTAAAATCCAACAATCGTCGCGTGCCATGTAATCTCGAAAGTACGTGTCGAATCCATGGACACTCGGCGAGCGGCCTAACCATGTGCGTCGTCCTGTTCTTTGCCACCCAGCCCATCTCCATTGGTGTTGTTGTCCCTCCGGAACTGTTCTTTTTTATCCGATCCCTTCCCAATAGGACAAAAAGGATATGCAGAGAAACTATAAGAGGGGAAATCGTGAAGAATTTGGACTGAGATAGGAACATAGATTTGAAACAACAATCGCTTGACGGTTGACGGTGAAACGTCTTATTACTGGGTCTCGTCGATCGATTGGACATCGGAGATGTTATATTTAGCTGACTGAAAATTATACTAGATGGTGTCATACAATTTATGAGGTAGATCCTCTTTACTCTACGGACTATCAATTTTACTCGCCTCTCAGCCGACTAAAAAAAACTATACCGATTAAATTATAGCAACAATAAAACTATATTATTGAATAATATAGTCCATAATTATAATTAATTATCTATTTAGTAGGTTTTTTTTATAAATTATTTTTTTGGCTTGAAAAATATTAATCCACATTAGTATCATTTATAGATCTTTTAATGCATTCGGTATCCGAAAAAAGAAAGAAAAGTATAAGGTGCATGAGCAAGACAGTTAGTTCACTCTCTGAGATTAAATACAAATTATATTTTAAAAATATTTGAGTTTTTTTTTTAAAAAATTGATCCATGATATTAAGTGTAGTAGTTTAACTACCATTTTCTTTGTACAAAATTAGCTCAGGTTTTTTAACCGTGGGACTTCAATATGGATCATTTGGTACATGGATTATTTTTAACATTTTTGAAAAGAAATGAAAAGAAAAAAATGAATCTTTATTGATGCTGATAATCGTCAAGCTTATTTTTTTTTTTTTCACCTCCAACAAGAATGACACTGGAGAAGCAAAACAAAAAGATAAAGATTGTAGCACTTTCCTCAGACATGGTAAAAAAATAAATGAATAAAATTATTTTATGCATGAAAAAATATGTTAATCATAACTTTTTTATTACAAAAAAGCTATAAATTTTGGTTATCTCTACCTCTCATATAGTTTTCTCTATTACACAATTTAGTCTCGCCACGTAGCATTGGTTAACTTGTCAGTTTTGATTTCGAGAAGAGGTTAGCTCCAAGGAGGGAGAGCCGTTGTTGAGAACGAGGGTAGAGAAGAGAGTAGAGAGAATTTAAAAGAGGAAGAGAAAGATGATTAAGGTACTTTTTTTTTTAATATTTTTTTTCAATTTTTTTGATTCAACTATAGTAAGGGAGGCACCAATAGGCTGACTGAAAAATGGATGGTTGGGACTTTAAGATCCATGGAATAGGATAAGAGTCATGGCCACATGACCTTTGTGTACGACTTACTTTATCCCATCAAAAGTATTGATGGTTTATCTCTAATTTGTCAATCTATCTATTTCTATTAATAGTATTTATGATGTACCTGGCATAAAAAAAAATAATTTGCATCTAACAAATCACAAACAAAGAGTATTTTATTATACTTGACTCCTACATCATATAGAATAGCATGCTACTAATTATTGAAGATAAAAAGCATCGGCTTAGAACTTAGAATAAACATCAATTAAATCAACAATAATAGCATAAAAAAATTTCAAAGAGAATTTTTTTTAATATAAAATAAATTATTTTTATTAGAATTGGAACAAGACACAAGGATAAACTAGGAATAGAATCCTACTACAAACATGACAAGCAATGGACTTCCAATAAAATTAATTTGAGGGAAGGGGATTGCCGATGCCCGGGCTTGGAGCAGATTCAAATGGTTGCTTGTTGATGCCTATGGAGTGCAAAGCTGAGAGCATCTCATCAACAATGTTCATGCCATTGCCCTAGTTCTTTGGAGGAGAAACAATTGGAAATGAAGCAGCATCAGACATTGCTATCTTTCCTTCTATGCTCAAAAGCTTTCTTGCTTTCATCGACGATGCAAGGAATAAGAAAAAGATGAAAAAAACCACTATATTTGTCCTCATGTCGAGAAAGAAAGTAACAAAAAAAAATTACCAAGAGAAATTTACTGAGTTGATGCGACTTCATGTAAATAAAGATCTCTATATATAGATCTTATCAACTATATACGATATATGCAATTAATTATATCTTCAATATAGTATGTCAGCTTTAGATCTATTTGATATGCTCTAATATTTCATGATATTCGCTAATATTAGTTGAAGATCTTTTCTAAAATTCTCTAATAATATATGATTAGCTATATATAGTATATACTAAAATCTAGATATGCATGGCTGATACAATAAGCTATATATATCTATGCAATCACACACACACACACACACACACACACACACATATATATATATATAATATCAGTGCCCAATCAACACATACCCAGTCATTGAGCTGTCATACGAGGTGATTAAGGTTATTTCTGGTAATATAATCCTATATGAGTGGAATTATTTCAGCTGTAATCTCTTATTATATTCGTTGAAATACTTTATTTGTATGCAAGTTGCCAAAGAATCGAATTCATATAATTTCAACATAAAATTATATAATGACAATGCATTGATGTAACCACAAGCATGATAGAAAGGAAATCAAATTTGTTGGAACCATGGCTATCTTTCAACAATGGGATGCTATGTTTAGAAAGCAATAAAGCTTGTCTCTAATAATATTATCCTTCTAAGATTTAAGGATATTAATAGGGATGGATATCCAACTACTTTTTTCATCACCAAACTAAATGGGGTAGTTTTAACCAAAATTAAACTGGAATGGTTTTGGCGATGGTTTCAAAAATTAAAAATCATTTGGTTTTGGGTTCGGTCTCTGTTTTAGTGAATTTTTCTGACTTAAAATCGAACCCTAAATCAAATAGAGCTGACAAAATATAATCCGACCTGTTAATCTGATCTATGTTCGATCCGTCATAATCAAATTTGGATTTAGGCTAAATGAATTTGTGTCATAAACGGGTCGACTTATTTAATCCGTTTAATAATTGGATTGGATTTGGATTTCAGATATCTGATCTATTTAATCCGTTTAATATTCAGATCAGATTAAGTTAGATAACCTATTTAATCTGTTTAACTTATTTAACCTATTTCTGACCTATTTAATCTGACCTGTTTAACCCATTTAAGATCTGTTTAATCTGTTTAATCTATTTCTGACCCATTTAATCTGATTTGTTTAATCCATTTAACTTGTTTAATCCGTTTAACCTAATTTAATCTATTTAATAAATAGATTAAATAGGTCGGATCGGATTATCTGTTTAATAAACAGATCGGGGTCAGATTTAAATTTTTGACATGTTTAATAAACTGATCGGATTTGGGATGATAATTTTCTGACTCGACCCACGTTGACCCAATCCGTTTATGACCATACTCGATCCGATTGCCACCCTTAAAATCAAATCCATAATCAGATCCGAACCCAAAAATATCTAACGGTTAATACACTTAATACACTTTGTATTCAATATAAAGTCAACTTAAGAACTTTATGAAATAATCTAGACCATCCCATATTCCAGTTAATGACAGATGTGGATCAGATATTATTTTTGGATATATCTATTAGGTGAGTTGGTACGAATTATATTATAGAAATTATGGGTGATATCTTTTAATTTTATTATTTATATATAAAATTTTGTTGCGAATTATATTATGAAAATTATGGATGATATCTTTCAATTTTATTATTTACATATAAAATTTAGAAAACTGAATAAAAAATTAAGTAATTTATGTTTTATTTGTTTCAATTTTAATTTTGTGCGGCGATTATGGTTTTTGATTTTAAAAATGATTTATATTCGATTTTAAAGTGATGATAAATTTTTCAGCACCGAGAAACCTCCACTTGACTCTATAAAAACCCACCTTGGCATCCATCGGACACGGAGTTCAGAGGGAGAAGCCCGAGCATGAGACTAACCTATTCAGCACCAAGGAGGGAGCAGCCCCAGCTCTCTCTCTCTTTCTCTGCTGGTTGCGAGGCTAGAGGCAAGTGATTGCGTGCGATCCAGTAACAGAGAGCCTTGGTTGCCCTCCTCTCTCCCTCCCTCCTCCCTCCTTCCCGATCTGCTGGTCAGCTGAATGGCCCTTAGCTCCCTTACTATATCTTATGCTTTTGGAGAAACTAATTATACCCTATATTGCAAGTATCATAATAACGATTGTATATACAACTAATCATAACCACTAATTCTTATAGGGATAGAGTGAGATAAGTATTTGATGTATGGGATCCATAAGAACAAGCAATTATAATCCGTTATGTCTACGGCCACATGTAGTGCAGGAACTCTGGAGACGATTTGACGCCGTGGGAGGATTAAAGGAACAAAAAGGAAGGTTTGTGCTGATCCACTGCCCCACTGGATCGAGGTAGGAGGAGATAAGATGGCCCCACTGACCTCTTCTCGAAGCCATCGTTTCCTCCTTATTCCCTCACACCACAAACTAAAATCCAACAATCACCGCGTGCCATGTAGTCTCGAAAGTACGTGTCGAAGCCCTGGACACTCGGCGAGCGGCCTAACCATGTGCGTCCTCCTGTTCTTTGCCACCCAGCCCATCTCCAATCCCAATAAGACAAAAACGTTATGCAGAGGAAATCGTGAAGAATTTGGACTGCTATCGGAACATGGATTTGAAACAGCAATCGCTTGATGGTTGGCAATGAAACGTCTTCTGGCACGGCGTACCTAAAGTTAGAGGAAGGAAAGTACCAGGTCTCGTCGATCGATTGGACATTGGAGACGTTATATTTAGCTGATTGGAAATTATGCTAGATGGTGTCACACCACAAATCCCACCATCACCGCTTCAAAATTATTAAGCATGCCAATGCTAACAATGAAAGTTAGGTGCATATTTTTTTTTTCAAAAAATAAAATGAGCTAAAATTGTTTATTGTTCATCGGTGACTCTCACTTTCATCTAAATTTCTCGAGTAGATCTATCTTCCAAAATATTTAATAAATTTAACCCTTTATTTCTATGCCGATAAATAAAGATTCGCAAGATTTTTTATTTTATTTTCTTGAATTTTTTTATTTGTAATTAGAGAATGCTAATTTAGGGTTTGTATAGAATTGTTGTTGGCAATAGAATTTTTGGAGCATTTGAAGTGGAGTTTTAAAAAATAAGATTTTAATAAAAAAATAGTCTATTATATTATTATAATATATTGCATTACCACAATATAAATATCATGATATTAATGTAATATAATGATTGTATTAATAAGTTATATTATATTATACTACATTATTACATTACAATAGTATAATGTAATATATTTTTGCAATAATACATAAATATAAGATAATATATTTTTAATATATTATTTTATAATTATGTATTATTATAAAATTATAATACATCATACTATTGTAATGTAATAATGTAGTATAATATAATATACTATTAATTTATCATTATTACATTAATTAAACTACATTACATTTTATTATATTATAATATTATATTTATAGCATAATAATATTATATGATATGGTATAAGATATAATTATAAGATTTGCTGGTCTATAGTTTGGTCATAAAAAAAAATCATTAAAATCAAAATAGCTTCTCAATATTGGCGAGAAAGCACTTTTCGGGAGAAGCTCTAAAATATAGATTTTTCCAAATAGTTATTTTCAACTTTCTACAAAGATAAAACTACTTTCTAATTTTTTTTATCAAACACTACTATATCATTTAAAAATGCTTTTAGAGAATCAAAAAATAATTTCTAATCTTCCAGCTGTAATATAATCCTATATGAGATGAATTATTTCAGCTGTAATCTCTTATCATATTCATTGAAATACTTTATTTGTATGCAAGTTGCCAAAGAATCAAATTCATAAAATTTTAATATAAAATTATATAATGACAATGCATTGATGTAACTGCAAGCATGATAGAAAGGTAATCAAATTTGTTGGAACCATAACTATCTTTCAAGAATGGGATGCTATGTTTAGAAAGCAATAAAGCTTGTCTCTAATTATATTATCCTTCTAAGATTTAAGGATATTGATAGGGATGGATATCCAAATATTTTTCCATCACCAAACTGAATGGGATAGTTTTTATTGTAATTGTAAGTATTTCTTTTGTAATAGTTCCACCTGGGGCATTTAATAGGGTAGTTAAGGTTTATGTGTCAAATTTTTATCCCTCCACCTTAGACGCATATGTGGATCTAAAAATATATGACATTATCTAATTAGTTCTCTCTATGTATGGCACATCTCCATATCAGTAGCTTTTGGCTCAAGTTTTTTAACAAAAACAGATTTTTTTAAAAATATTAACATCACATCTTTGTTTTTCTAAAAAACTTCATTTCCATATCAAAGAAAATCTTTATTAATATATTTTAACATAAATGAAGAATTTTAACATAAATGGAGAATTTTTTATTCATTTATTAATATATTTTAGGAATTGATTGATTTCTAATCTTTTCTATGAATACTGACAAATATCCTAATTAGCCAGCCTATTCTTAAGAAGAAAAAAGTAACAGCTTTAATTTTTTTTTAAGTACGCTGTTTCCAAAATAGTGAAAATCGGTTCCACTTATCCCACCCTCCCCTATTTTAGCCTTTTCTAATTCATGTATTCCCTGATTTGTCAATCCAGCCTCTATTTTAAAGTTTAATTCTTAATGTTTAATAAAAAAAATCGCACCTGCTTTCAAATTAACCACCTATTATTAATTATTAATGAAAAATGACAGCCTTAAATATCTTTGAAAAGCTATTTTGCAAGCATTGAAAATTATCTCTACCTGTCCAGCTTTCCTGATCAGTAAAAATAATAATAGAAAGTTTAATAAAGAAAATCTCACCTGCTTCCAAATTAGCCACCTATTATTAATGAAAAATGATAGCCTTAAATATCTTTGAAAAACTATTTTGGAAGGAAAGACAAAAAAAAAAAATACAAGCGGTACCACCAACAATTATGCTAAATAAATCCTCCTATCCCAGAAAGCTTCTTGCCACCACACAGTTGAAGGCATGGGACATTTTGATTAACTAATCCATTCAAGGAATCCAACAATATCATACTCAGCTAATAACTAATTAAGGATGAAAGTATTTACAAGATAAGCGAGAAGGGGTGCGAGGACAAAAATTTGTACTCCAGCATTTGGTATTCCACTACCAGCTTCATTGGACATTAACCAACTCAACTTTATGCTGTTAATAGCCATCTATAGATGACTTCTCTCGAACAATGGAGATCTCGGAGAGAGCATCATCTAAAAGAAAAATCAATCTAAAAAAATATGACATGGCCTAATTAGTTCTCTCTATGTATGGCACCTCTTCATATCAGTAGCTTTTGGCCCAAGTTTTTTTTAACAAAAATAGATTCTTTTAAAAATATTAACATCACATGTTTATTTTTTTAAAAAACTTCATTTCCATATCAAAGAAAACTTTTATTAATATATTTTAACATAAATAGAGAATTTTAACATAAATGGAGAATTTTTCACTCATTTATTAATATATTTTCAAAATTTTAACATAAATGAAGAATTTTAATATAAATATACTTCCATTCTAGATTTTCAATTCAAATTATTTGCTTTATTATAAAGCCTAATAGGCAAAACGGTGTTTAGATCAAATTCTTCGTTCTATCCATTATTATTATCCTTCTATATTCTCATTTCAGCATGGCTATGAGATGTAATTCTATAAAGGACATAACTCTACTCAAGGAGAATTAGAGGATCAAAGCAAGAGTGGTTCGAATGTAGACAATGCCCAGATTTAATCTTTCCAAAGAGATTAACAGTATCGAGATGGTTCTTCAAGATATAATGGTGAGGTGATGTCATAATAAGTATTTTTATATTTTTTTATTCATTAATCAGCAGTTAATCTTATATTTATTTTTTTTTCATTAGAAATCAAGGATTCATGCAACAATAAAATATTTTTTTATTTTAAAATTTAAGAATATTATCTCAAAAGGAAAAGTATTTATTATAAGTCAGTTCAAGATTGGTCAAAATAGTGGTTCTTATAGGACTACTAAACATCCATTTAAAATTAACTTTCAATACTCCATCAATGTGCGTATTACGGAGAATGATTCTGGGATATCTATGTATGGTTTTGAGTTTACTCGGTTCATAGAGATAACCTTAAGACAAGTCGATGAGAATTATTTGGTTGGTAAGATTACTACATTATGTACTATTGTTAATATAAGTATCATGATATTCTTTAAAATATTATTTTATTTTTTTATATATAAATTAATTCTTATTTCATATTTGTTATAGTTCTTATAGATGTTATTGGCAAGTTATCCATTATTGGTGAACTGAAAGAAAGCTGTAAGGATGGCAGCAATCAAAAAAAAATGGAGATAGAGCTTGAAGATACATTGTCATTTTTATCACTCTTGATGCACATATATCCTATTCATATGTTTGATATTTTTTTATTCTGTTAATATGTGTTCTGTTTCACTCTTCATACACATGTATTCTATTCACTATTGTTTTAATATGTATTTTGTTAACATGTATTCTGTTTACATAGAAAATGGGCCACGAGCTCAAAAAAAATAAATACTCAGCACTGTTTATATTTTTATATTAAATTATTCAATATTTACAAAGGTAATAGAATGATTTGTACATTGTGGGGGTCTTTTGCCGATAATATTGTTGAAATTATATCCAATACCCAAAATAGTCTTATTATTATTGTTGTCCAATGGTGTAAGATTAAAGACTTCTCTGGTATGCATTCTCTATGCATGAGTTTTATCTTATGAGTAATTTTATCAATATATAATTTTTGCATATTTAATTATCTTTGTTCTATTTTATATAGGCAACAGAAAGATATCAAATTCTCTATATGCATCTAGGATGCTTATAAATCCCACTATTTCAGAGGTCACCGAATTTTTATCTCGATAAAATATCAAATTCTCTCTGTGCATCTATAGATATGTGAAAGTATGTAGTATGATAATCCTCTTTGATATTTTTTTTGTAACAGTCCATTATTTATCATGCTCTTTTTTTATTTTAATAAAAAAATTATATAGATTTAATTGATCTTTAACTCGAATGAATATTAAAAAAATGATAGTATCGATATGATTAATAGATATATCATAGTTTAAGATTCTCGATCCTTTACACATCATCTTTATTGGTGCAGATCGAAGATTGATGAGATAAAGCAACCTAACCAACTTTGTAATTAGATAACTATTTCTACCATTGATGATCTTTTATAGATTCAAGAGAGGAAGACTATTGACGAGATAAAGGAGTGTCGTGATGTATGTTAAATTCTTGATTTTAAAGTTGACATCCACCCTCTTTTATTGATACATTTCAAGAGACTATATGTGTGACACTCGCTACGGTGATGAGCATCGACATGGAGTATGGGTGGTTTTATAACTCTTGCAAGAAATACACCAAAAAAATTGTTTCGGATGGCTCTGAGTTTTACTGCGAAAAATGTAATGGGCTTGTGAATTCTGTTGTACCTAGGTAAAGATGTAAAATAAATTGATTGATGGATATTTATGTTAATATCATTTATACTAATTTTATCTCCAATCATTTTGTATGGGTTCAAGATTGAGTTGAGAGTGATTGATGAATCTGACAGTGCTATTTTCATTATTTTTTATCGTGAGGCTGCTAAGTTCCTTCAATGCACTGCTACTAAATTAAGAGATTTTATGTATACAGTATGTGCCTGAGAGATAGAGTGCTGTGTAAGATTTGATATATTCTATTTTATTTACTATGGTTAATTTTTTTGTTCTTTGATTCAACATAGAATTTCGGTGATATCAATCAAACTCCTGAGCATTTAGACCAATTTCTTGAGAAGAAGTTTATTTTTAAAGTGCAAATCACTAATAGGAACATTAGGGGTTATAGCTACATATACTTGGTAACGTGTATGACCAATGATGAAGATTTGATTGCAGTCTATTGGTCTAATAATAATTTAGCACAGGTACATATTTATTTGAAAAAATTATATTTGAGGCTCCATTCGGGACAGCCAAGCATTGCTAACCAAAAGATTAAAAAATTTTCAGACTGGATAATCTCAATAGGTGAAGGAGCAACAGACGAAAGCAACGAAAGTGAAACTATGGTTGATATTTCTGACGATATTCTCATAAATGTCTCAGACAATCCTATAAAGGCAATTGTTGAGAGCACGTATCCTAATATTTTGAAAAATATAAATGTTCTCAATTATTTTCAAGAAAGAGTTATTCTTGCCACCCTGTTGAATGTTGACATTGTTAATGAGTATGTGCTTTCAATAATCTCAAAGGAAGGGAGAATATATTTTAGTTCAAACAATGTTTGTAGGGCAGATACAAACATTGACAGCATGGATGATTTGTACACAATAAAATACTTGAATAGCGTAAGGATGTCGGGCCTACTAAATCATATGTTAAAGTTGAAAGTCGGTGCTCCTGTGATGTTGTTTAGAAATATTGATAAATCTTTGGAGTTGTGCAATGGTACAAGATTAATTATCAGTTAACTAGAGAAGCATGTGCTTGAAGCAAAAGTTATCTCAGAAAGTAATATTGGTCAGAAGATTATCATTCTAAAGATGGTAATAACACCTTCAGATGCCAGATTACCTTTTAAGCTTCATAGGAGACAATTCCCTTTGGCACTATGTTTTGCTATGACAATAAATAAGAGCCAAGGTCAACCTCTTTCAAATGTGAGTTTATATCTATCCAGCCCTGTATTCATTGATGGGCAACTATACATCGTCATTTCAAGATGACGGAGTAGAAGTGTACTAAAGATTTTAATTCTTGATAAAGACGAAAATCTTTCGAAGAGTACTACCAACGTCGTGTACAAAGAAATATTCAATAACTTATCTTAGGTTATTATCTATACAACCTTTATCCATATGATTACTTATGATTATTTGCTATTATTTTTATATTTGATATTATTTTATTAATTATATTTATTTTTTAATTTACAGGCATCTTTGTAAGCAAGAATCCACAATCAAAGATGGTCTACAAAATTATTGTAATTTTTTTCTTTTGTAAGTAGTTATGCCTATTTCATTTCAATTAAGTACTCAAAATATTGTAGTACTAATTAATCTTATCTCTCAAATTACAGATATTTTTTATCATATTATATCGACAACCACTAATAAAGTATAGAGTTATTTTAAGGTTATATATTATCTATTTTCAAAATAGCCATAAATAATAGTTTTAAATTATTAAGCATGTTTTACATTTTTTCAGTTATATATTTTTTATTTTATGCTATTGTTATACCATAATCCGCGCATGGGTCCATACTAGTTTCAATATAAAATTATATAATGACAATGCATCGATGTAACCGCAAGCATGATAGAAAGGTAATCAAATTTGTTGGAACCATAGCTATCTTTCAAGAATGAGATGCTATGTTTAGAAAGCAATAAAGCTTATCTCTAATAATATTATCCTTCTAAGATTTAAAGATATTAATAGGGATGGATATCCAAATATTTTTCCATCACCAAATTGAATGGGATAGTTTTAACCAAAATTAAATCAAAATGGTTTTGGTGATGGTTTTAAAATTGGTTTTGATTCGGTTCTAATTTTAGTAAATTTTCCGACCTAAAATTGAATCCGAAATCAAAAATATCTGATGGTTAATATCCTTAATATACTTTGTGTTCAATATAAAGTCAACTTAAGAACTTTATGAAATAACCTAGACCATCCCATATTCCAATCAATGATAAATGTGGATCACACATTATTTCTGGATATATCTCTTAGATAAGTTGGTATGAATTATACTACATAAATTATGGATGATATCTGTAATTTTATTATTTATATATAAAAATTTTGAAATGAATAAAAAAATTAAATAATTTTTATTTATTTTGTTTGAATTTTATTTTTATAGTTTTCTTTGTGGCGGTTATGGTTTGTGATTTTAAAAATCATTTGGATTCGATTTTAGTTAGATTTCAGGTTCATTTTTGATTTTTTACCATCGCATCGAATTGGCTTCCTTGTTATTCCTACTAGGAATGTATACCAACACTGCTATAATTGCCTCCTACGACAATTTCATATTGGTTATATATATATATATATATATTCTTTTTGGAATTGGATGGTGGAGATAAGCCCCACCTTTTTGGGGAATCTCACACATGTTTGGTGAAGTCTGGGGCCCTTGAGATGAAGGCTGAGCTACAGCCATCGTCCTTGTAGACAGGACGCCGAAGTTCTGCACCATCAAAACCCCATCCACTCTTTTGCAAGCCCACCATCCAGACCCGTCAAAAGGATATCAAGAATGCCAAGCCGAGCCAGGCTCAATTCGGACACCAATTATTGCCTGCACTTAAACCGAGCTGCTCCTAACGTCCTCGTTATGACTCGACCACTCGAGTTTTCGATCAATTGATACTCAATACACTGCTTTCGCACGAGATATTGATGCAATCAATTCCTAACGTTTTATGTCATTTGCAAATCTGGCATTCCATATGGATCATCCATCGATCACCTCGAGATCTTTACAGATGAACGTATGACAAAATTCAAAGTATTTTGAGATTTGTGTAATAGATGATCCAAATACTGGATTCATGTGAAGGAAAGGGAAGACATAACCCTGATTCAATTATAAATCTGTTAACTACTTAATCGTAGATTTCATTCGCATAAGTTCCTTGGTGCACAAGATATAGATATATATATATATATATATATATATATATAATGGTTGCCTGGCCACCATCCTATTCACTATTTACAAGCATGATGAGATTAATGCACTCATGATGTGTCATGTTGAGATTTACACGTGTGAATTTTGACATGATTCCGAGTCATGGCCATGGCCATGAAGCTTTTTTTCTTTTTTTTATTTCCTTTAGAAACGAAGTTTTGTTCGATTAAATAAAACGGTGGGGGACACGGAACCAAGTGGATGGATACAAGCGGTGGCGGTGCTGCAGGCAGAGACCATTCGGTCTAAAGTTAGAAGTGGGACGGCATGGAGAATTTTCTGATGCCGCGTGAACGCCAGCCTTTGATCAGCTGATTATTTTAAGAACAGAACAACGCCAAGCACACTTCATCCACATCAAACAGTGTGATTAAATAACCTCACTTTCCCACTTTGATGTAACAAACAAACAACATTGCAATGGTGAGCATCACCAGAAAGCTCATAATTTGATATCCAATGTTTAAAAAGTATACAGAAATGTTTGCCCTCTCAATTTCCATCGAGCGATGTATACCTTTTCAATCAGTGTTAAATACATCAAAGCAAATTAAACAATATAATTACATCAGTAACAATATAAGAAAAAAACGGTGTATACCTTTAGCCCACAAAGATTTCTAGTGTGGCAAATCCAAACTCTACCGAGAAAACGGGGGGGAACAAAAAAACCAGAAACAGAGCTTGTTCTGACGTTAAGCTAGTGGCCGACGCCCGGGCTCGGAACGGACTCCAGCCAGCGCTTGTTGATGCCCGTGGAGTGCGACGCAGAGGGCCTCTCACCGGCAGGACCCATGCCATGACCCCTGTTCTTTGGAGAAGAAGGTGGAACCCTTCCCTTTGGAAGAGCACTTAGAAACAAAGCACCATCCAACGTTGCAACCTTCCCTTCTCCTCCACTCAAGAGCTTCCTTGCATCCATCGGCGATGAAAGGAACAAGAAAAAGAAGAAGCAGAAGAAAACCAGCGGATTCGTTTTCATCTTATGTGAAGCCATGAGGAAGAGAGAATTTTTGAGAGGTGGCGTATGGAGGAAAGAATGGAATGGTAATGTAGAAATAAGACTCCTCAGAAGCTGGTGTGGTTAATTCAGGAGCGTTTAAGGGGGGAGTGGGGTTCCTTTTATGCTGATAAGGAGGAGTCGGTGGGTTGTCTTAGATGGGATAGAAAGATGGCTTATTTGGGATAAGTCAAACGGAAAAGTATCGTGTGTTTTGCCACTTCCTGATCCCGTAGCGGTATGGTCATTGACGTTACTAACCGTCAAGAGTCCAAGTCGCTCTTTTTGTCCTGTGTTGAAAAAAAAAGGGAAAAAACTCGCCGGCCTCTTTGTTTCCTGGTACTTTCTTCCCTGTTTCCGTCTTAGACTGGTTTTATTGTTCCACTTGGAATTGGAATTAAACTATCCAGGTTGAGGAATCTGGGAATAAGAAACCGAGGCATTAAGGTGGAGCCAGCATTTACTCACTTTTGGAAAGCTGGAAGGCAGTCCAGTTGAAGGATGAATGGCCCTGAGTCAAAGGTGGCATCAGGATGACAAAATAGACGGCAGCCACCAAAGGACAAAAAAGCCAGGATTCTTATGCAGGTTTGAATGGAGGGGCAGAGCCATGGAGGGAATTAGGAATGGAATCTGTGGAACTACTACTAACGATGAGGAATTGGTATTTATTGATTGGAAGGCATGAGGAATTAGTCTAATGGGTGGCAGTGGCCTTCCTAAGAATATTTTTTTCTTGCCGTTTTGTCGTTGCGTTTTCGACGTTTGGAATGCGAGCCAGAGTGCGTTACAATCGCTAAATCTCACTGTGGCATTAAAGTACTGGGAATTAGACGAGCAGAAAGAAAGGGATTAAAGGCGTGATGTTTGGTGGCAAATCTTCCGCGTGGAAGGGAACGTCTTTTAGTCATTGTAGCGGTGTACGGCCGTCGGATATTAGTCTTTTTCTTTTTTTTGCTTGAGTATGAACAACAGAACATTGAAAAGAAAAAGGATTTCTGACTCACACGTATGGTTTAATTCAATGCATTCGGTTAACCAAATTAAAAAAGGAGAGAGGGATAAGAGAAACAACAGGGTAAGAGCTAGCAACCTGGCAGATATTAGGCTATTAGTCTTTTCTTGGAACAACTTTTGCCACACTGACTGGACTCGTAGAGTCTTCTTTAGAGGATTGTTTGGCACGACAAGTCTATTGCATTCAAATACGTTATTTGGTGACAGAGTAATGCATGGCCGACCTAGGCCTACGAACCCGTGGTCTTGTACGCGTGCATAGACTAATTGGCATCAATGTTTTCCATTCTATCGTGGTGGCAAATTGTCTTATTGGTTGAATAAACTTGTCTAGTCTTTTCTAAGTTTTCTGCTGACCACTTTCACGTGCTGCAGCTCAGCTTCCATGTGTGTCTACATCATGACTAAATTAGTAGAAATATCTCCAATAATGAAAGATCTTAAGCATGGAGGCTGTACTGGACTGGAAGAAAAATAGTGAGATAATCCCAGTCCTGTTGATACTTGATAGGAAATATAGAACTAGTCTAGGCATACGGTGTTTGAATATTTTCTATGCTTTTCAATGGTGTATGTTATCTTTTGCATATGAAAATTGTCACATTTGTTTGTCTATAGAAAAATGATGGGGTGTTATGTTATCATTCCAAGATTTCAATATAGAAGGCGATCATAATAAGGAGATACAAAGATCGGAGGAAAGTTAGGGTTTTATTTTTTCAAAATTTTTTTTGCTTTTTTGCCTTTTTTTTTTTTTTTTTTTTTTTTTTTTTTTTTGGAGGTGTGGGTTAGGTTGCATAGGTGGATGAAACATAAGTGGAATATTGGCATTTGGTTTGGTACATTCATAAAAATTTTAGCTGTGATTTAATTAAAATGCTAAGTTATAGGCATTTGGCTAGTTGGCGGGCACCTCTCTTTTAGGGACTTTCCCTAGCTAGGAGAAGATCTAAACCCAATAAAAAAAAAGGTGAGCTAGCATGAACAGGTATGTTCAAACAGTTTTATCTTTTAAAATTATTTGTAAATAAAATTTTTAAATCTTTTGAAAGCAAAAACTCATTGCTTACGCACAAGAGCAAAACATATCCACTCAAAACAAAAGAGGAAAGTTTGAAATTTTTCTATCTATCCGCTCTATCTTTTCTTGTTCATCCTTCTTTTTCAGTGATGTTCAATTTTTTGCATCATCTACCTTTTTATTTAGAAAGACCCAACCAAGTTCCTGACCATAATGAATTGATCTCCAACAGCTTTACTCTGTTGCGTCTGGATATATTAATGAGGCAAGCAAAATTCATAGTTTCTCAATCGCCTGTACTTCACAGCTTACCACTGTCTTCAATATACTCTTGGCATTTGATTAAATGAGTCCACTAAAGATAATAATCCACTATTGGCATGCAAAATCAGGACTGCAATATTCTTCCAAAAGGCAATTTCAAACAAAAGAGAGAAAACAAAAGCAGTGAATAATGTGAGTTTCGTGTAAATGCTATCTTCAGCATTATTCTCCATGTAATATTTTACTAATTCATAAATATTTAAGAAAAAAAACAGTAATGATGTCAAACTGGCCTTTAATTTGCTAAATAAAAATGTAATAGAAACTAGCATGACATAAGCCAATTTGCACATTTATCCTATATTTATTTCTCGCGATGACCTGGTAGCTAGGTTGATTCCTACTTGTCCATACTACGCTATCTTCAAATAGCTATAGCTTTATAGCCAAGGATGCGAGTGGTTGCGATATAATATACAAAAAGAAGAAAAAAAAAAAAAAGGGAAAAAGTCCCCATGGAGGTTTGCCGACTATAGTTATGCTATCACCACTCTCAGCCTTGAAATTTCAAGACACTGATTAGTGATCTCCAACTCATTTGCATCACTAGAAGCTGGATCAAACAGAACCACCCACTTGTGGATCCCACTTGAATCCAGCAGCAATCATAATTGAGTGCTTTCCAAATCGATATGGGGACGGATGCAGGCTCGCACCGTAATTCATCAACAAATTTCAATCCACATGGGTGTTGCTCTTGCATTGCTGACTATAGCTACGACCACTCTGCCTCGGACATTTGAGAAAGATTGAGGAAACCTGGTCAACTCAATTCTCAGCATCCAAATTCGAATCAAGCTACAATAAAAGAAAAAAACCCATATACAGATCCAATGTTTGATAATTATCTGTTTCATAAACTTGATGTTCACGTTAGAGGAGGAGAGTTAGGTCTGACACATTGGATCGTTTGATAGTTCAATACAACACAAATATGTTGATCAAGTTTTGGGATGTACGAAGTACCACTTTGAGATGGTATTTGATTGCGGAATAAATTTTGCAAGGGACCGTCTCTGTACTGTTCGAGAAATCGTCTATTCTGCGGAAAAGAGGGGTATGGCGTTTAGCTAGTTAAATGAATACAGGAAATAAGTGGAAGCAGTACGGTGCATTAATGCTCATTGGATTTCTAGATATTTTAGATTTTAGCACAAAGACTAAATTTCCCTTCCATATTTCCACGTGTTTATGGAGCGGGAAAGGACAAAACTGGTAATTGGAGAGAACAGGCGAAGCTTATTTGGCAGTATAATTCTGTTCCACCAAAATGGTGGAATAGATTTAGTTGCATGGGCTCATACCCCCACAGCCCCTGCTGTTGCGCCTATGTTTAAGTTTGGCAAGGATACCCCTCAAATAGGAGATATCCCCATGAGAAATTTTTTGTCCCCTGCTCTCAGTGGAGAACAAGTGCATAACTTCACCGGATTGGGCCACTAGCACAATTAATAACGTGACAAGTGTTTAATATAATTCAATTTTTTTTTTAATTTTTTTTTGATAAAAATATCTTTTCTCTCTAAAATACTATCTTTTACTCTATTTTTTCTTATGATTGGCCAAGATGTCATAGATAACACTAGGACATCGTAACAATCAGCAGAATATCATAAAAAATAATAAAATATTATAATAATAATATAATATCTATAATAATAGTATGACATCTTTTTACATTTTATGAATAATTATCGAAAAATAATATTATTAACATAAGATATCAAATCAGAATGTCATGGGATTCACAGTAAGTTATTTAAGGTATTAGAAAGTAATAATAATCTTTTTTTTCTTTATTTTATGATATTTTAAATAATATATATAATTTTCTATATTTTTATATGATATTTTGTTGATTATTATAATTTTTTATTTTTTGAAAGAAAAAAATATTTTCATCAAAAAAAATTGATAAAAAAAATTAAGTCATTATTAATTATGCTACATGACCTATTCCACTGGAAGTGATGCACTTTTTTCCATCACGAGCCGGTGGACAAAGAATTTTCCTATCCCCCCCCCCCCCCCCCAAACTCTCGATATCTTACTTTTGCCGCAACTTGAAGTATGATCCAAATAACGAAGTTCTATTGGATAATCAAACCACCTGATGAACGTTGGGCCCAACCCACGTACCAAGCTGGCAGTGACATGAAACAGCTCAACTTTCAAATAAGCCCAAGTGAGGCCAAAACCCATTGTTGATTACTTGGGCCAAACTTCACTCTCTTGCGTAGTTTTAACTCGGCCACCATTTTTTTTTGAGAAAAATTCTTTGTACACCGCATATAGTATAAAAAAAATATATCATCTAATCTGATAGGATCATGTAGCTATCATTTTCTAATGCATATTTAATATCTATAGTTCAATTTTTTTATTTAAAATTTTTAATGACGAACACGTCTTTCTTCTTCTTAAAAAATTATGGATCTTATGGCCATACACAAAAGATGTCATAATTTTTCTTCCAAAAATCATAAAAAAAAATATATAAAAAAATTTTAAGTGACGAAAATATCATTCTCTTATAACATCCAGCGATCAAATTATAACTTTCTACATATATGAAATCATAATTTGACCACATGATATCATAATATGATCAGATGATGTCATAATTTTTTTAAAAGACGAGCATTTTTGTCATTCAAAACTACAAACAAAAAAATAGAATTATATGCAATAAATATGTATTAAAAAATGATGGCTACATGATCCAATCAGATAGAACAATATATTTGTTCTATACCACATGCAGTGTACAAAAAATTACTCTTTTTCCAAAGCTAAAATATAAATCCCAGCATCAGCTCATTGCTCTCTTGTTCCGAGCATCGCCCAGAAGCCCAAATTATCAGGGTGTTAAAAATCCATGAAAACAACGCGGTCTTTTGCCCACCTGTTCCTTTAGGGAAAACAGAAAAAAAAAGAAAAAAAAAAGCAAAAGAAAAATAAAATCAAAGGCAGAAGATGGAGGGACTTCATTCAGACAAAAACAAAAGCAAAACTGCTTCCCATTCAAATAAGCATAAATTTGCATTGATCTGCAACAAAACTACCCACCAAGCATTGACGGCTATATTTATATTTAACCATTATTCTTGGTCATATCAGCAACCATTGATGAATCATCCCCAACCAAATTCTCAGCATCAAAATCTAGATAAAGCTAGAATAAAACAACTCTCCTTTGTATAAAGAATCCCACTTAACATCGGAATGAATTCTCAAGATGGCAAAAGATTAACAGGCCTGAGCCAGCCCAAGACTATTGCAGTAATCAAGCCTAGCTCGGTCTCCAAATAATGGCAAAGAGACAAATCTCATGGATGGAAAACCAACTCTTAAAGATAAAATGGAATATCTGCAAGACAGCTTCAAGTGCTCATTCTAAAGTTTCCCCGAGAGACTAGTTTTCTTTTTTTTTTTATAAAAAAAAGAAAAGTAAATATACTGAGGTGCATTTTAACATCAATTTTTCCCATATGAAAATAAAAATAAAAATTTTATTTTGATTCTAGATCTGAAAATATTAAAATATTTTATATAATTAATTATTTTTAAAAATATAAATATGATGATGGCATTCACAGCCATCATAGCGGTAATGGTAGCAATAATATAGATGACCATGGCGGACACTGTTAATAGTGGCAAAAGACATAAATTTTATTTTTTAAAAATAATCAAAATAAAAATATTCTATTTTATTTTTTAAAAAAAAATAAAATAATAATTTTTAAAATAAAATAATAAAATAATGGTACAAACATATCCTATCTCAGTTTCTGTTATGAAGGCTCACCCAATCTTTCAACCTAACAAGATTTAAATTAAAAAAAAAAAAAGAAAAAAAAGAAAGAGACGTGATTATATAAATCCAATTTCTAAATTCAACCAGCCAGAACCCTGATTTGAGGCTGCCCACGCAAAAATAGTAGAAGGCGGGATTTAATTCAAACGAACACAAAAGCAAAAGCAGAAACTCATCCTTTTCCTGCTCTCATCCTTTTTTCTTCCTCCTTTCCGCTCTTCGATTCCGAAGAGATGTACGGCCCTGTCTGTACTGTAGAAGGTGCAGCAAAAGTTAGGTGCCCTTCGCAACATCCAGCCCGCCAGTTCCTTTCGAAAATCCAACCACAAAATGATCGCTTACTTAACACCTTTCACCATTCATTCTCTCCTGCTCCTCAGAATCTCGCTCCACCTGCAACCCTTACGCCTCTTTCTGAGGAGAGAGATGAAATGGAAAAGGAAGCAAGCCAAGCACCAGCAAGAAGAGAAGGAGAAGAAGCACTCCACTTCCAGTTTTTCCATTTCCAACATCCTTCCACTTTGTTGGTTTTCCAAGCTCAGGAATTTGAGCTCCAAACCCAAAATCCCGACCGCCAAACCCGTGCGAAATGCGGCCGGACCGCCACCGCCGCCTTCTCCTCGCCACCGCTCCGCCTCCGACCATCTCTCCTTCTCACCCGCCGTTCTTGACCGGCTCGTCGCCCGATTCCCCACCTCCTTCCGCGACGCCGGCGACGCCCCTCGCCGCCGATCCATCGGAGAGGATGATAGCCTCCTCGCCCGAGACAGGACGAGTCACAGCCGAGGAATCGCCCGATCCGCCCGGCATAACTCGGTGGGCGAGCTCGACTTCAGGCCACCGCCTACTTCGTTCACCGACAGCCGGCCGAACTTGGAACTCGCCGAGTCGCAGCCGCTGGGCCACCTGATCCCCTTCTCGAGGAGGTCGTCCCGGCGATGGCCCCGGAATCTCGAGCCCGCCTCGGAGAGCGAGAAGTCCGAAACCGATCCCTCCCGGATGCGCCACCGCCGGTTGCGGCGGCGGAGGCGGAGGAGCAAGGCAGGAAGAGAAGGCGGTGGGGCTTTGGAGGAGACAGAAGGGCTTCCGGCGCGGAGAACGAAGCCGCCTCCGGCCACCGATCCCGATAGGACAGAGGAGAATCGCTGGGGCGGAGAAGCCCGCAAGTCCATCAGCGGAAGGATGCGGCCCAAGGTTAGGGTTTGTTCACCGCGGCCGTCGGTGGCATCGAGGGCGGAAATGGGAAGGATAAAAGCGCGGAGGAGAGCAGAGGCCGAGGAGAAGAAGGGGTTGGAGAGCTTCGCGGTGGTAAAGTGCTCGTGTGATCCGCAGAAGGATTTCAGGGAATCGATGGTGGAGATGATATGGGAGAAGAGGATCGGACGGCCGGAGGAGCTCGAGAGCCTGCTCGCGTGCTACCTGTCGCTCAACTCGGACGAGCACCATGACGTTATCGTAAAAGTTTTCCGGCAGGTCTGGTTCGACCTCAACCCGGAGCGGTTCAGCTCGCACCGCTTCAATGATTAAACCGCCGGTTGTTGGTCAGACCGGCATATATTTTGTATCTCTGGCTTGTCCATTTTCTTGATCTATCTTAGTTTCTCTATTTACGTTAAGAAATGGTGTCTTGCTTTCAGCAAGGGAGCGGACTTAATTACACAACGTTAATATAAAGGTTCTTGGGGTATAACCAAGTATCATCACTTTATTTTTATTTTCTCGGGTCTTATAACTTTACTAGCTATTCACATGCTCTGTGGGTGAACCTTAACAAAAAGGCTTGCATCCTGTGACCACGGTGTGCTTTGAACTTCCTCATAAAAATACAGTGCATCTCATGGAGTTTTGTCATGTAACATGGCATATTCCCATCTTCAAGTTAATCCAAGTCATCTAAAGTTTGTATAATGTCTAACATCTCATCGATGACTATTATACAGCCAACAATACCGGTAAAACTTAACATTCTTTAGTGAACAGTTGTATTCCACAATGAAATGCAAAAATAGATCATTTTTATGAATTCTCAAATCCAATTGAAAATAGAGATATGAGAAAAGTAAAAGTATACATATGGTATACCGACTAGACTTCACAAATGATCTTAAAAACTTACACATGCCTTGCATCTTTTTTGATATAACATGCCTTGCATCTCCAGCATAAAGCAAGGACTGCATGGTAATTTCCGTTAGATCATTATTTACCTAATAGCTAAAACAATGATTTGGTTGTCATTGTACAACACGCTGGAAATTGTTTCATCACACACCTCTTCTTAAAGCAATGTTGCACCACCAGCCAACCCTATGGTCCAGAGACTCCGTCTATGAGGTGATTATGTAGTAGATGTAACGTTATGGTCTCAAATCCCGTTGGAACATTCCGTATGATATTGGGACAAGGTACCCTCTCGAGTATCAAAAGGGTACCATCCCATCATTATTCTAGCATCCTAATTTACACGTTTTGAAACATTCCTTATTCCAAATATCAGGACCTAGGACAACATGAAATGACAGAGTCCCATTCCGTTACGGATGCAAACAAGACGATCTATTCAGAAGCTACTTGAACATAACTCAAGTTCAAGCTCGGCTCGACTTGATTATTATCGAGTTCAAATCAAAATTCAAGTAGTTCGAATAGTTTTTCGAATCGAACTCAAATAGTTAGATACTTAGCTCGACAACTTACGAACCCACTCAAATTATATATATTTTTAATAATATTATTTTTATTTATAATATATATTATTATATATTATTAATAAGTTAAGATTTAATTTCGAATTTGAACTCGAGCTCGAGTATGGTTCAGTTATTTTTCAAGTTGAATCGAGTCGATTCCGAGTTGTATCTATTTTTCACCAAATCGATTTCGAACTTGAGACATTAAGGCTCAATCGAGATAGGGTCTAGTTTCGAATCCAAGTATTTTCAATCAAGTCGAATTCGAGTTTCTAATTATTCGACTAGGCTCAGCTCAATTACACCCCTACATTCCATAGGCAAATCAAAATAGCCTCTCCCATGATATTTGAAACGTCAATGTAAACATCATCATACACTTTTGTAATAACAAGAGAAATATGTCAGCCTGCCCTCGGGCAGATTGAGAAATTGGTAAAAGCAACTTATAATCTTAACTGGCTTTTCCGCCATAAGTGGTGCAGTAATTGTGAATTAGATTACCCAGCACCTTTCTAGCAGGTCTATTGGATGATTTGCGAGCTGCGTTGTGTCATAAGAAAACACATCGCTTAGCAGGTACGCTTTCTTTTTGTCATTCCCTAAAATGTAGAAATACTGTGGAATCTATTGCAACACATGATCCAGATTGATTTCATAGTTTCATGTGGTTGTGGAGCAAAATTTAGATATCATAAATAGAAGGCAATACATGAAGATCCCAGGATATTTTCCTTTTCTTTCTCATTCTGAAAAATGTGATGCACCTCAGAGAGGGGTACGAGCAAGTGGGCTCATCCTATCAGCCATCACGGACAAAGGTCTCCATACTGTATTTATATCAAACTTTTCAAAATATTTACAAGCGAAATTCTTTGTGCACCGACGGTGCAGAATATCTAACATAGATATCATTATCTTATCCAATTGATCCACGTAATTATTATTTTTTAACATATATCTAATGTCTATAGATTTTTTTTTTATTTAAAAATTTTGTATAACGAAAATACTCATGTTCTTTAAGAAAATTATGACATTCTACATCCATATTATAACATCCTGTATCCAGAAAGTCATAATTTTTATTCACAGAATGTCATAATGTAATGCAGGATGTTATAATATGCACATGATGTCATAATTTTTTTCAAAAAAACAGAAACATTTTTATCATTTAAAATTTTCAAACGAAAAAATAAATCTGCATATTGAAAAATGAATGGATAAAAATATCCCTTCCATATTATGATATCTTAGACCATATTATGATATCTTGGATCATATTATGTCATAAGATGTCATAATTTTTTTCAAAAGACGAGGATATTTTTGTCATATAAAATTTTTAAACGAAAAAATTGATCTGCAGGCATTAAATGCGTAATAAAAAATGATGACTACGTGGATCAATCGGACAACATGGTGTGCTCCACATCGAATTTTCTACACCACCCGTGGTGCACAAAAAATTTCTCATGTTTGTAACAATTGTCAAACTCGGCAACACATAGAATCTTTGTTTCAGTAGTAAAGAAGAATGTTGAACAAACCGAACTTGGATTAAAGCTTTTAATCACAATTCTTATAGTTTTATTTAAACAATAGCAATATAATCTTTTTGTATGTGTGTGTGTGTGATGAAGTGAACTGAGAGAAAAAATATCTCAGAAGATTAAAATAAAAAAGAAATATAGCAATGGAAAACAGTAAGGAGGACCACGTTCACTTGGAACTCTGGACATCATATATTTGACGTGCTAAGGAACTAGTGATTGGGAATGGATACTGTATTATATTTTGGGAAATCAGTTTTCCTAGTAGACTTGGAATTTGTAAAGCAGGCTGCATCCTCACTTAGGCAGGCCGCATCCTGGTAGACTAAAGCCGGCTGCATTCCCAGTGTTTGCTTCAATAGAAATAGACTCATAGTTACGAATCTCAATATCTTGATGCCTTGACAAGATAGAGTAACAACAAATTTGTAGCAGCCATAACTGGGAGTGGAGATTTGTTTCACCATTTTTTCCCATTTTGTTTTGTATACGATCCCTTTTTTTTCTTTTTGGTGTACGAGGGGACTGAAGCTCAAAGAAAAGAAAAAAGCAACAACAATTAAGACCGATAAAATATAATCTAATCCATCAATCCAATCAATGTTTGATCCACCATAAATAGATTTGAATTTGCTAAACGAATTTGGATCATAAACAGATCGACATATTTAATCTGTTTAATATTTGAATCGAATTTAAATTTTAGATATTTGATCCATTTAATCCGTTTAATATTCAGATCGAGTTAAATTAGATAACACATTTAACCTATTTAAGACCTGTTTAACCTATTTTTGACCTATTTAATCCGACTTATTTAATCTGTTTAATTCGTTTCAGACCTATTTAATCTATTTAAAACCTACTTAACTTGTTTGTAACCCATTTAATCCAATCTGTTTAACTTGTTTAACCCATTTAACTTAATTTGACATGTTTAATAAATAGATTAAATAGATCGAATCGTATTATCTGTTTAATAAACAAATTAGATTCAAATTTGAATTTTTGACTTGTTTAATAAATAGATCATATTTGGATTGATGATTTTCTGATTCAATCCGCATGAACCCGACCCATATATGATCCAATCCAATCCAGTTGCCACCCCTAACCATAGCACTACGCTAGGAAAAAAAATCCAAAAGCATCAGCTGCTACCAAGGTAGCAAGCTGATGAAAAAGAAAATGAAGAATAGGGCTGGAAATAGGTCGGACCACACCCCTATCCGAGCCCGATCTGAAATATCTTTCGGGCTTCGGGCTGAACTTAGGTCTAAAAATATTTTAGAATTTTAGGCCCAAATCCTGTCCGAGCCCAAGCCCGAGCCTAGTCCAAATTCAATCAAATCGGCCCAAGCCCGAGCCTAAGCCAAGAAGCGCTTGAACCAAAATCCCATCGACGTCCCACTCTCTCGATCTCCACCCAAACCCTTTCTTCCCTCACGCGCGCTCTTCCTCCTCCCTCTCTGGACCTCCACTGTGAGTACCTAGCCCAACAGTGCCGCAATCGTTCGCATCGACCTTGCCAGCCTCGCCGCTGCAACCAATCTCGTTGCCTCCTCAAGGCCTTCGATGCCATCGGTGGTCACATCCGCACCACCGCCCCCTCTACGCCCTCACCTCCCTCCCCAACCTCATCGACTCCCTCCTCGACAAGCTCCTCGTCAGCCTCGCTCGCCTCCAAGCCGCCTCCCTCCCGAACTCCATCCTCGAGTCTCCCATCTCAACCCGCCTTCGCACCTCCAGCTTTTCCCTGTGGAACCCCACCCGCCGCAACTCCTTCCTCACTACCTCCTGGATGACTCCATTAAGATTTGGACCGTCGATCGCCCCTCCAGTGTTCGCACATTCCATGAGCATGCCTACTGCGTCTACGCCGCCATCTGGATCCCTCGCCACGCCGTCTTCGCATTGGTCTCCAATGACCACACCACCTGCATCTGGGACGTCATCGACCCCGAATCCTCCCTTGTGCTCCCCACCCATGACCACGAGATCATCTCCTTTATGCTCCCCGACACCGCCTCCGTCGATAAATCTGTCAGCATCTGAGACATCCACGCCTCCATGGCCAACCTCGCCGGGCAGGAAAGACAGAAGAAGAAGAGGGGCGATGAAATTTAGGCTCAAGTAGGGTCAGAATTCAAGCTCGAATTCGGGTCAAAATCGAGCTCGGGCCCGAGCCAGGTTCGGGCCGGACCAAAAACATGTTTGAGCCCAACTCGAAATATAAATAAGCTTTAAATTTAGATCCAAATCCGGTCTAAATTATTGCAGATCTAGTCCGAAGTCTAATCCAAAGTCGGTCTGACTCGATGGGCCTCGGGCTGACCTGAGCTCAATTCTAGCCCTAACAAAGAACAGCTAATGCTTAGTCCGGAAGATAGCCAATTTATTCGAGATACTCGTTATTTGCTTGGTGCAACCGTAAAGCACTGGACTGACAAGTGCAATGATGCGGGTTTCAATCCTGGAGTGGACGGGGAAAAAAAAAGAGTTCTTTTCTTAAGTAATACAAAAATAAATTTATTTACATAAATAATTCAAACTTTAACTTATTTACCAGTTTGATGCAAAAACGATAAAACGCCATTTTGAATGACGTTTTATCATGGTCACGTCACCCCCCCATTTTCTACGTAGACGTCGTCCAAAAAAATAAAAATTAGAAAACATCATTTTAAATGATATTTTTAAAAGCACCATTTAAAATGATATTTTTAAAAATGCTATTTTAAATGGTGCTTTGAAAAATATCATTTAAAATGACGTTTTCTAATTTTTTTCAAAAAAAATGAAAAAAAATAAAATTTATAACTTTAAATTTATAAATAAAAATTTATAAATAAATAAAAATTGTAATTTTGAATAAATTTTAAAATATAAAAATTTAAATTTTTAATTCAAATAAAAAAGATAATTTTAAATTATTTTCTTCTTTTCAAATTAATTTTTTAAAAAAAATATCTAAACAAAAATCTTAAAAATTTTAAAAATTAAAAATATCATAGTAAAAGAAAAAATGAGAAAAAAATGCAAAAAAAATAAAAATTATAATTCTGAATTTAAAAAATAAAAATTTTAATTTTAATTCAAATAAAAAACATCATTTCAAATTCTTTCCCATTTCAAATTAATTTAAAAAAAAAGATGTTCAAAAAAATAAAAAATTAAAAAAATAAAAAGTGCCATAAAAAAGTTAAAAATTTAAAAAATAGAAAAAAATAAAAATTATAATTTGAAATTTAAAAAAATAAAAAATTTAATTTTAATTAAAATAAAAAATATCATTTCAAATTACTTTCCCCATTTCAAATTAATTTATTTAAAAAATATTCCAAACAAATAAAAAATACCTTAAAAAATTTCATAAAATAGAAAAAAAATGAAAAAAAATAGAAAAATTTTTAATTATAATTTTAAATTAAAAAAAATAAATTTTTAATTTAAATTAAATTTTGATAAAAGGAAAAAATGCCATAAAAAAGTGAAAAAAAGAGGAAAAAATGTAAAAAAATTATAAATTAAAAATTTAAAAAAAAATAAAAATTTTAACTTTAATTCAAATAAAAAATATCATTTCAAATTACTTTCTCCATTTCAAATTATTTTTTAAAAAAAATATCTGAAGAAAAGAAAAAATTGATGTAAAAAAATAAAAAACATCACAAAAAAAGAGAAAATAGAATTGAAAAAAATAGGAACTATAATTCTAATTCAAAAATAAAATTTTGAATTTTAAGAAATAAAAATTCTAATTATAATTCAAATAAAAAACATCATTTCAAATAACTAAATTAATTTAAATTTAATTTTTTAAAAAATATTCTAAATAAAAAATACCTAAAAAAATGACAAAAAAATAAAAATGGGAGAAAATTAAAATTATAATTTAAAATTATAAAAATTTTAATTTGAATTCCAAAAAAAATGCCATAAAAGAAGTGAATAAAAGGGAAAAAATAGTAAAAAAATAATAATTATAATTATAAATTAAAAAAAATAACTTTAATTCAAATAAAAAATTATCATTCAAATTACTATCTCCATTTTTAATTAATTTTATTTATTAAAAAATCACATAAAAATAACTAAAAAAATTTTAAAAAAATTAAAAAATCATTAAAAAAAAGAAAAGAAAAAAAAGGAGAAAACGCCAAAGGGAATGGCATTTTCTCCCTCTTTTCCCTTCTCCCTCTTCTCCCTCTTCTTCGGCAATCTCTGATGTTTTCTCCTCTCCAGCGGCACGACGGCGAGCTCCCGACGGCAGTGAGCTGCCTCCTCACTCTTTCCTCTTCCTCTCTCTCTCCCTCCTCTCCCTCTTCCTCACTCTCTCCCTCTTTTTCGTTGGCCGCTGGCGTCAGAGGGGCTGACGGCGGGCCCCGACCCTCCCCTTTCCTTAGCCGGCCCGCTCCTCTTCCTCTTCCTCTCTCTCTCTTCCTCTCTCTCTCCCTCTTTTTCCTTGGCCGTCGACGACAGACGGCCGGCAGCAGCCCACGCGCCCCGACGACGGCCCCCCGCAGCGGGCCCCGGCGATCCCCTTCCCTTGGCCGACCCATCCTCTCCCTCTTCCTCTCTCTTTTCCTCTCTCTCTCCCCCTCTTTTTCCTTGGCCGCCGGCGTCAGAGGGCCAGCGGCGGGCCGCGCGCCCCTGCGAAGGGCCCCGGCCCTCCCCTTCCCTTGGTCGGCCCCCTCCTCTCCCTCTTCCTCTCCTCTCTCTCTTCCTCTCTCTCTCCCTCTTTTTCCTTGGCCGGCGGCGGCCCCTCGCGACGGGCCCCGACGGTCCTTTCCCTTGGCCGGCCCCTCCTCTCCCTCTTCCTCTCCCTCTCTTCCTCTCTCTCTCCCTCTTTTTCCTTGGCCGCCGGCGTCAGAGAGCCGGCGACGGGCCCCGACCCTCCCCTTCCCTTGGCCGGCCCCCTCCTTTCCCTCTTCCTCTCTCTCTCTCCTTCTTTTTCCTTGGCCGCCGGCGACAGATGGCCAGTGGTGGCCCACGTGCCCCGACGGTGGCCCTGATGGCGCCCCCCGCGGCAGGCCCCTATGGTCCCCTTCCCTTGGCCGGCCCTCCTCTCCCTCTTCCTCTCTCTCTCTTCCTCTCTCTCTCTCCCTTTTTCCTAGGCCGCCGCGACAGACGGCGACGGCGGCCCGACGGTGGGCCCCGACGGTCCCCTTCCCTTGGTCGACCCCTCCTCTCCCTCTTCCTCTCTCTCTCTCTTCCTTTCTCTCTCTCCCTCTTTTTCCTTGGCCGCCGGCGACAAACAGCCGGCGACGGCCCGGACGGGGCCCGACGGCGGTGGCGGCGGGGGGCCCGTGCAGCCCTGCGGCACCATTCTCTTTCGATCCGCGGCAGCGGTGGGGGGCCCGTGCGGCCCTGCGGCGCCATTCTCTATCGATCCACGGCGGCAGGCCCCGACGGCCCTCCGATGGCTGATCCGTGCGGTCCTACGGCACCCTTCTCTTTCGATCCGCGGCGGTGGGCCCCGACGGCCCTCCGATGATGGATCCGTGCGGCCTTGCAGCACCCTTCTATTTCAATCTTTTTAATTTTTATTTTTATCTCATTATTTTTTATTTTTTATTTTTATCTCATTAGATTAAGATTTATTTTAAAATTCGATTCGATAATAATTTAAAAATTTTAAGCATTTCATGAAAACGTAGACCTGTCAGTTGAGCAATGTGGGATATTCTATGATATCCGTATAAAATATATATTTGATTATATATTTTTGTACGGATACCATAAAATATATACATTGGTCAATTGATTGTCCAGTTTGGATAATTTAAAAATTATATTTAATTCTATAGGTAATTACATTATTCGAATGATATGCGGAGGGTTCGAGAGAAATTTTGGACAGTATTTTTCTTTAGTTCTCCTCACACATTTTCAGTCGTGTAGGGAGAACTAAAGAAAAATACTGCCAAAATTTCTTTCGGTCCCTTTTGCGTATCATTTGATTAATATAGTTAACCTATAGAATTAATGCAATTTTCGAATGGGATAGGATCTATCTGTACCTACTTGTTGATGATATGATGCATTTATCATGTAAATTTTTTGAAATGATAAAATAATTAGTAATACTAAATATTTTGTTTTAATTTTGTCATAGATTTCTCCGAGAAAATGGCCAGTACTCGAATTCGTGTACTATTGTATGATGATGGCATGATACAGAATGATGAAACTGATGTGCAGTACAGTCATTCTGCAAATCGGATGATTAGAGTATCGTCATTATTATCACGTCAAAAATTATTGGATCATTTATACAGCAGTATTCCTGTAGACAAAGAAAAATATGAAATAAAATTAAAATAAAAATCTCCTAATCTGTCGGAACAGTTAATGCAAAGCAATTATATCTTAGTTCCAATTGATAACGATGAAGATATCAAAGAAATGCTGACCTTTCCTTGAAAATATGCAGAATGTTGATTTTTAGAATTATATATTGAAAAGGAAGATGTACCGAGCTTTGGATACTATAGTCGGCTTTTAACTCAAGCGGACAATAATGTTGTGCCTTTCTCACCTTTCGTAACTCCTATGGTGCAAACGATAGTGTTGAGGCCGTATTTGCAGAACAACATTCCACTACTGCCGGTCCTAGTTGTTCAATTATTCAGTCCTATGGTGACTTCTCCTTTGCTAGAAGTAGTGGTAAGTGCGAACGATGACACTCATATAGAGAACGATGACTGAGTAGTCGGTGGAATAAAATTCTGATAATCTAGACTTTAAGTCAGATGAAAGCGGAGATGAAGATTATTGGACGAATGAGGACAGTAGCAGTAATGATAATGATGGTGAAGATGAGAATGATAATGAAGATGTTCAGGCTAATATTAATGTGGGAGAACCTCAACCTCGTTTGCATGAACCCCCATAATTTTTTAACGATATAAATTTAGATGATGGTGGTTGTGTTAGTGCTGGTCGAAGATTGAACTCTGACTATCAGTTTTGGGACTCCTCGATGACTGAATTTTCTAAAAGTTTAATGTTTGAGAGTAAAGATTATGTAAGGAGAGCTGTTGATCTTTATCACATTATGAAGCATCGGACATACAATATAGTTCAGTCGCATTCGAAATTATGGTCCGTACGATGCACATCATCAGATAATGCTCAAAATTGTAAATGAAGGCTTCGTGCTGCATTGTTGAAAAAATATGAATATTTTTAAATCACAAAATATGAGGATCCTCACACTTGTTTGTTTACGGAGTTGAGTCGAGACCACCAACATGTCAGTGGAAAGGATGATTGGCACACTAGTCCGACATTGTTAAGAAAGATCCCGATGTCAAAATTGAAGCTATTGTGGCAGCCGTTAATGATCAATTTCAATATACAGTATCATACAGGAAAACATAGTGTGGGAAAGCAGAAGGCATTGGTTGATATTTATGGAGAATGGGAACCGTCTTATGCTAAATTATCCTATTATATGGCTGCACTTCAACATGCAAATCTCGGTACAGTTGTTTCATGAAATTTTTTTCAAACTGTGAATTCCAATGTCCGAATTTTAAATTATATTTCTGGCTTTCAAACCATCTATCCAGGATTTTACGCACTGCTGTCCTGTAATCAGCATTGATGGCACGTACTTATATGAAAAGTTTAAAGATAAGATGTTAATTACCACGAAAATTGATGCAGAGAATGAGATATTTTTCATTAGCATATACAATTGTGGATGAGGAGACGACTACAAATTGGAGTTAGTTTCCTTTCCAGCTCAAAACACATATCGTCAAAGATAGAAATAGAATATGCTTAATTCTGACAAGCATCCAGGTATATTAAATACCATCGCAGATAAATCTATTGGATGGAGTCCACCACGTACCTATCATTGATACTGCTTAAAACATATCTGCAGTAATTTCAACATTCATTTTAAAAATGTGCAGCTGAAAAGAGCAGTATGGCAAGCAGGAAGCGCTCATCAAGTTCGCAAATTCAATTTTATCATGGGTAGGATTAGAACAGTGAATGAAGAGGCTTGAAGCTGGTTGTCCGAGATAGAAAAGGAGAAGTGGACGTTGGCACATGATGATGGCCTGCGCTATGGTGTCTTAACTACAAATTTATCGGAGATTTTTAACAGTGTTTTACGAGAAGCTAGAAATGTGCCAATTACAGTTTGTGTTCAAATGATATTTTATCATCTTGTGAAATACTTCAATACGAGACATGCCCAAGCTTGAGATATGTAGAGAAAAATCCAAATAATATTTTTACTCCTCATGTTGCAATTAAAGATTGCTGAAGATCAAGTTAAAGCTAACCAGCACCAAGTAACAGCATTCAACCTTCAAAGAGGTATATATGAAGTACTTACGAGGAGAGCAAAGCAGGGTTATAAGGTGGAGAAAATTCTCATACTGTTACTTTAGCTGAAAGAAAATATTCTTGTGGAAAGTGAAACATGTACAAATATCCATGTTCACACGTTTTTGCTGTACATTTTAGTGATTTTGTGGATGATGCATATACAATTACAGCATATATGAATGCTTGGAGCGGTGACTTTAATCCATTACCACATGAAGATTATTGGATGCATACACGTATGTTCAAATGTATTCCTGATCATCATCGTTTGAGACCCAAGCAGAAAGGTAAACCAAAGTCAACAAGACTACGAAATGAGATGGATAATAAGCAAATAAGAAGTAAGAACCACTGTGGCATTTGTAAGGAACAGGATCATGACCGCTGTCGCTGTCTTAGGATACTTCAACTTCAAGCAGTGGAAGAAATTAAAGGCTCCGAAGATATATTTCATCATTGTTTTATGTATTTCTATGAGATGAACTGAATTTTGTATTTAAGTTGTATTGTGTGACAATATTGTATTTAAAATATATTTCTCATAAAATGAATGGCTATCATATCATATTTTTATTTTTTAATATATTTATGATAATATCATTATTTTAGATTCATTAACGTATTATGACTTACGATCCGCGGTATCCCGATCCTCAGACAGCAATATTCTTACATTGCAAGAGCACCATCGATCATAAACTATTTTAGATGACGACGTAAGCATTCAAATCCTATTTACTATTTAATTTTTTTTTTAAATTATATACATTATCTAATTATTATATTTTATTGCAGAAGTCCAGACACCTTCATCTACGACGATCCGATGCTGACTTCTGGAGGACAGAGGAAATCCCACATAGAGTACTGGATTATTTACGATATCTTGGATTCTATGGATTATATCGGATCGATCGTATACAGATGGACGTTGGTCTTATTACTGCTTTGCTTGAGAGATGGCATCCAAAGACACATTTCATCTTCCATTTGGTAAGGCGACCATCACTTTACAGGATGTCAGCATCCTTACTGGACTACCAGTTGATGACGATCCAGTTATCGGAGTTGATCCCACGCTTACCATTCCGGAGTGGCAGGCTTTGTACTTATAATTGCTAGGTTTGAACCTGACGCATATTTTTTCGATCATTCACGACTCATGATTGAGTGTTTGGATGATCGTTATCGACATTTTCATATTGCGGATGATGCACCAGAGGAGATGGTACAGCAGTATGTTAGGAATCAGATGCTGCAGTTGTTAGGTGGTGTCCTGTTATCCGATACTTCATCGAATAAGATAAAGTTGATGTTTTTGCCATTATTAGAGGATTTAGACTTCGCTCGTAGACTCAGTTGGGGCAGTGCAGTACTAGCTTGCTTATACAGAACTATGTGTCGAGGTTTTTATGCTGATCAGAACGAGATTGGTGGTTATCTTGTATTATTATAGATATGTGAATTATAAATTTTTATTTTTAATATTCATATTTTACATTGGATATATCATGTATGATTTTTTTGAAATTTACAGATTTTGGTATGAGAGCGTATGCTGACTATCAGTCCATTACGACGCCAGTTACTCGAGATGCCATCAGAGCAACATGATCCTGATGTTCCATTCAGACTAGACGGATCATTCGGATACAGGTATAAAAATATTATTTTTATTATTTGAAACTTACTGTTTTAAATTCGATAAAATTTATTTAACATGAGTAGATTGTGAAACAGAGAATGTTGCATTCAACGTTCATCACGTATCGACGAAAGGCACGGATTTATAGGTGCCAATTGGATAGATTAGTTGATAACATATAGACGGATAAATTTCAAATATTTTACAAATATCATTTTACAGTTATCATAATCTATTAAAATTTTAGCTTACTAATTTTTTTTATTTTAACTCTATCAGTTTTTTGTGGGAGCCATATACAGATAAGATATTGGCTATATTGCCGCAGATGTGTACAGTTGGACATGACATATGAAACTGCTAGGGTGCCACTTATTTGTTTTGATGTGGTAGAGTGGCATCTTTCCGATCGTGTCCTGTGGCAGTTTGGTCAGATTCAGGGTATCTCAGAGCAGTTTGATACCAGCCAGGGACTTCATCGTATTGATCGACGAGGTAGAGCTCGTATTGACTGACGTATCAGACATGCAGTATATCGATATTTGGGATGCACGTCGAGATCACATTGTTCATGGTGATCCATTTTGAAGGTCGTTCATATACCGATGACTACATGGCTTGATTTTTTAGTATTACAGTGCGAGTCATTGGACAGTCTCGTATGCAGTTTCTCGGATACGACGAGAGTTCTGCTATGCGTTTTTGGTAAGACTACAAAAATTAGTTTATGTTGTTTGTATTATATTTTTATTTTATATTTTACAGTATATTGATTTTATTTTTATTTTGTAGACTGATTCTATGTCGGATCTTGTGTTGGATGCTCGTCGTGCTTTATCTACGACTGATGAGGACGAACGGATTCGGATACTGCATGAGATAGAGAGAACAAGTTCTAGAACATTGGTGGTGATTGGTGTTGATCCATATAGCTGTGCGCCTTGGTATGGAGCACCGATGCGCCAGATATGAGATATACGCCGTCACCATATGTTCCACATATGCCATCACCGCATATTCTGTAGATGTCATCATTAGATGCTGCACAGATGCCACCGCCTTTTGATCCACAGATGGCAGCACCTTCTTCTTCCTACATCCCTCAGATGACATCATCGGTACCAGTTGGCCACATGAGTATGATACTTTCTTTTCAGGCCCATCCGTGTATCCAGATGAGAGGGTTGAGCGGTCGTTCAGTCCGTAGATGATCCGACAGCATCAGTTATTCCTGAGCAGCATGACCAGCAGATCTCCTCCACTGATATAAGGAGGAGCCGTCACACAGGAGCAGGAGCAGCCGGCGAGGACCTTCCTGAGAAGGTCCAAGCGACCACGGGCACACGACGTCCTTGTGGACTTATCTTTTTTAGATTTGTACTTAGTATTTTTGTAACATTTATTGTACTATTTTTTATATGCTTGATATTTTTATTCTATTTAATATTATTAAATATTAATTTTATTTTATATTATTTAATTTCAAGTGATCGGATATTATGCTTTTGGATATGGATACACATACTCGAATGTGTCTCAGAATATTAGGAGAAAAAAGTTATGCTAAAGACTATAGAAATTATAACGTAAAGTTATGCTAAAGTTATTTCAAATGAGGGACATTTTTCATTTTTTTCTCATTTTTTACTTCTTTGTTTGAAATATTTTTTAAAAAAATAATTTAAATAAAAAATAATTTGAAATGATATTTTTTATTTCAAATAAAATTAAAAATTTTATTTGTTAAATTAAAAATTATATTTTTATTTTTTATTTTTTAAAATTTTTATTTTTTTATGATATTTTTTTAATTTTTTATTTTTTTACATATTTTTTTAAAAAAAATTAATTTAAAATGAGAAAATAATTTGAAATGTTGATTTTTATTTGAATTAAAATTAAAATTTTTATTTCTTTATATTCAAAATTATAATTTTTATTTTTTTTTTTCATTTTTTCATTTTTTTATGGTATTCTTTATTTTTTAAATTTTTTAAGATTTTTTTAAATATTTTTTAAAAAAATTAATTTTGAATGAAGAAAATAATTTAAAATTATTTTTTTATTTTAATTAAAATTTAAAATTTTATTTTTTAAAATACATTCAAAATTGATATTTTTATTTTTTTTATTTTTTCTAATTTTTTCTTTTTTATGATATTTTTTTAAAAAATTAATTTGAAAAGAAGATTGTAATTTGAAATGATGATTTTTATTTAAATTAAAATTATTTTTATTTTCTTAAAATTTTGAATTATAATTTTTATTTCTTTTTAATTTTTTATGATATTTTTAATTTTTTTTACAATAATTTTTTTCATATATTTTTTAAAAAGATAATTTGAAATAAAAAATTAATTTTTATTTTTATCAAAATCATAATTTTTTTTTTTAAAAAATTTAAAATTAAAATTTTTATTTTTGATTTTTTTTTAAAATTTAAAAGCGAAATAATATGACGTTTTTAAAAGCGCCGATTGAAATGACATTTTTTTTTTTGTTTCGTGTGTTCTACATGAAAAATGGGGGTGGATGACGTGGATGATAAAACATCATTTAAAATAATATTTTATCATTTTTACATCAAATCGATAAATAAATTAAAATTTATATTATTTATATAAATAAATTTTTTTTTTATATTTGGTCCCAGGTTATCCCACCCTAAACTGCACCTCCTGGGATCCTGAATTGTGGGACCGTAACTGGTCATGGCATTTTTTTTTTGGTCCAGATACCGATCATCATTATCATCCACCTATTTTATGTATCCAATAGGGGAAAGGTAAAGAGCCAAACTCCAGCTTGAGACGACTTCACAGAAAGATCACGGGCCAGTTCGGAAAGTTCCTCTCGGATCTGGTGGAATCGTCCCAGAAGAGAGCTCGATGGTGGGAGCGGAAGAGGAAGAGGGAGAAAAAAGACACCGGAGAAATTATTGCACCTGCTCCAATTATTCCACCCCACCCGCCCCCACACTTGGGGCTCCTGCTCCTCCCTCTCCCACCCTTGTACTCTCTTCAGGACGATCCAGCTGGATGCGGCAGGAACTTCCCAAAAAGAGCCCGAGTAGATTATTTTCACCGGATGTTAAGATAACATCAACTCTTTGGTTCCAAATTCCTATCCAAGGCAACTGCAGAAATCTACGTTATTAATTATAGCTCAAGCTCAAGCAACCTTCCAAAATTCCCCTGGACTGGGAAAAAAGTCTAAGCAAATGGCCAAGAAGAAAGCTATTTTCTAAGGCATTAATAAGCCAAAAAGCCAAAGAAATGCAGCACTCTCAAGTGTCATCATGCTTTTTCTTTTTCCTAACAATGGTGAGATGAAAAGGTAGGCATAATGCATAGAACTGCAAAGCAACAAAATTAACATGAAATCGACCAAGTCCATCATAACCTGATGAAATAGTTGGCCATGTTTTGAGTTACTCCAACTGCATTTTCAGGCTGAAGAATCATTGGCAGTCGCCACTCAAAAGCGTTTCTCTGCTGTAAACAAAGTAAAGTTTCAAATTAAGCTTAGTTCAGGATATTATACCGGACCAAAAAAAAAAAAGAATCAAAGAACAGCAGGAATAACAGACAAATTTGGAATACGTAACTGAACTGCCTTTATAGGGTCTCAAGCTAAAACTCTATAAAGCTTCTGAATCATCTAAATGAGCTGATCAAGTCTCTTGTACCTCGTACCTTCTCTGATTCATCAAATTAGTAAATGAGGGCTTTATACTATTCTTTCTGACCCAAAACAATGAAAATATGTCCGTATACACATGTATGTATATATATCAGAAAGGCATCTCAAAGTTATGAAAACCTCAGAGCACATAAAAGTGCTGACCATATCAACATCACAAAAGGCCTTACCAACTTTTTGCAGATATAATGATTCTGTATATTCATTCCCATCATTTTAGTGCATCTATCATTTGAAATACCAATTTTGATCCACTTCTATTTCTAGGTTATTATGTTTGGTTCAATACAAGTACAGAACTAAAATGCACTCATATTATGTGGTTAAAACATGTCTTGAGATATCTCAGTTCATAGTTAAGTTTTACTAGGTTTCAGAGGATATTTGAGTCAACATGTTGCAGAAAAGTGCAGAGAGTGATCTCAAAATTGGCAGAGCGTATAAGATCTGCCACAGAAAAGAAACCTATGATCAATTTTTTCAGTCAAACAATTCATATATACTCAACTATGCTACTCTCACCACAGCAGTGGCAACTAGGATGGAACAAAGAACCTGCCTTCAGGTGTACATTTTGGGTTGCAGTCATGCAAATTTAGCTCATCCACAACCTGTATTACATCCTTCACTAGGATTAACTGACAACTGCTGTTATCAGAAGGAATTCACCTGATAACACTAAAGAGTTTGCAAGACGAATTTATCAACAACATTGATGCCTTCTGCCTTTCCAAAATGCTTCTAGTCATATGAAAGCTGTAAGAACCACAGATGTATTCTAAAAACAGATATCTCAAGGGCATCACTTCTAGGAAACCCAGTCTGGTTACTAATTAAAGATGCAAGACCTTTGCTAGAAGGAAAAGTTCTGATGATATCTAAGAATCTTTTAGATGCTCTAGATTTGCCCAAGCACCATCGTAGTAAGGGAGACACCTCCCAAAAATGGAGACAGTATTGCAGTACAGATGAGCATGTGGAAGAAGGCACACCTCCATTCCATGGAGTTTCACAGTTGTTCCAAGTTCCTCACCCAAAAACCACACAAAATTAATGACATAGATTTTTCTGACAGTATCAAACAGGGTCACATGGGCACCCAGATAAAGCAATTATGACAGAAATCTGGATAGACAGCTAGGCAATTCTGTTCTTCTAAATTCTAACAGCTGAATGATAATTTATGCAAATTAGGTTACTTGTAAGCCCTATTTTTCATTATCTGATAGCCTGTATATATTTCCTCGAATGGATGTTTTATAATTATTAAGGAGGCGGCCAGTGCTGGCACACACAACCCTTTCCTTTGATAAATGGTTCAAATCTCTCTCAAAGTGAACCATGGCTGATTACCAATCAACAGTGAAATAAGCAACATGCTACAAGAAATATGTAAAGAATTACCTTCAAAAATTATGACTCTACGGAAACTACTTTTGTCAATATAAAGAATAAAAATGATTGATGCATACCTCCAGATGCCACTGGAAGCCAGATACAGGATAATTGTGTGCTTGAGCAGTTGAAATGTAAACCTGATATAAAGCGGAAAAAAGGAAAATGGAAGGCAAAAAAGGGTACTCTTAGAAGCAATTAGGTAACTTCTAAAATGAAAAAATGAATTAAAACAAAAAGAAAGAAGAGAGACTGTCATTATTTCTTGTACTCACCATTTGCATCAGTACCTGTTGTCGATATCCTGAGAAAACTTGCTAGTGCATCATTTTCTCACAAAAAAATTTAAGAGACATACCAAACTATTATATAGTGTTGATGGTTAGACAAATAAAGATTAGTCTGCAGTTATGAAAAACTAAACTTCTAAGACCAACAAAGGAGTCAAGATATCAACTAATTAGTTCCACAACTAGTGTGGTTCATAGAACAAATACATTTTTGGCGATCTCCAGCAAACTGTCAGAAGTTAGACAGAGCTCAAAATAATGTTCTATGTTCGTCTCAAGATGTGAGAAAAATTATACTTTTTTGATAAAATCAACTTAAGGGCTAATATGCTGCAAAATAGCAATACCATGTATTCAGACTAAAAGGGTTATAAATTATTCTTTTGCATTGAACTAGATACCAAATATTATCTCCACAATACCAAAAAAATCACCAGCATAAATTATAATAACTGAGAGGTTTCATAAACATATATTCTTCGTAGATCAAAAAGAATGGTAAAAGTATATCATATCATCAAGACCAAGAAGCCATTCCATATGCATGAAAATCTTGATCTCCTGGCAAATTAAATAAACAAAAATTATTTATAAGAAATTGACAGCCCAAAATTGAAAGTGAAATAATGGAGCTACATCAGTTTCAACAGGATCCAACAACACTTTGTTCTTTAACTCCAACAACACTTGTGCATTTGTTAATAATATTTGTTGTTGTAGAGGGAATTTACCACCCGACCATGACCTTCTCTTCATCGGGTTATGGCCGAACACGCTTCTCGGAACCAATACCGACGACTATTAAAATGGTCAAAGGAACTCCTCGGAATTAGAATAGAAGACTGGAAAATCGACTCAACATCTACTTTCAACCAATCTCCAAATTGGGCCATTACCGACCCTGAGGTTGGACCCATGCTGATGACAAGAGACATGGCCCTAGGCCATCAGGTCACAATAGGGATAAAAATCTTCCTAAAGAAATCTCCTAAAATCTCAAATGGTTTCCTTTAATTATGAGAACATGAGCTAATATTATGCAAATAATGCATGTAACCCACTACCATGATCCTCACGATCATAGGTATTGATTCTCCGCTTCCGTTATCGAGTTTGGAGATAACGCATGGCTACCCCCTTCTATATAGATGGGGGCATAGGGGACTCTCAAGTAAGTTCTTCTCCAAGAGAGAAAAACATCCATTCCCACTCATTCTCTTTCCTCTACTATTCCCAAGCTTCAGCTGACTTAAGTATCGAAACTCCCTATCGGAGAACCTCCGATAAGAGTGGACTCTTCTTTTCAGATTTCTCAAGGAGGTCCAATCCTCGGACAGTCACCAAAGTCCAGGTCGGTGGAGAATCGATCCTATCCCTTCATCTCGGCCCAGAGACTTACAGCAATGCTTGTAAAGGGCAACTTCTAGTTTAACCTTAAGCTTTTAGATCCCTTGATTCCATGCAAATTTCTTTTTCTTTGTTAAATTAAAAAAAAGACTAGTTGAGCCAATAGGCTAGGTAATGGCAAAAGTAATTTATTTTCCTAATCATCCACCAATTGACTACCCTCCATGCATATTTTTTAGAAGTGGTTTGAAGAAAAGTAAGATAAGTTAAATAATAACAAGTACTAAAGAATTTCATACCCCATCCTACAAGAAATTTATTTTATCATATACAGTCTAATTTCAGTAGTTTCCATCACTTTTCTTTTCCTTTTAAACTTGAAAAATGGTACTAACCGTGCAATCCATTTTATGTACACACAGATTCAAACATCAAATTTTTCATAGGACAGACTATGACATGCATGCATGTGCATGCTTGGTGAATGAGGATTTACAAAGCCAGACCCAAAAAAAGTTGGAACAACGTCTGATGGTTATATTTTTTGTTATGCCTTGAGTTATTGATTCCTGTATTTGTTGAAGAATATGGAAAATCATCAGTTTGCCAACTAAAACAAGAGAACAAAGCGCACAGTTAAGTAGAATTTTTTTGTGTGATAGACATTTATTTTCTTACATCTTTGTTATAATGGACCCGTTTCTCTTTTAAAATGACACTGGAGTCAAAAATAGTTTATAGGTTTGCCCATGTGAATACATTTTCTTTTAGTAAACAACAGAAACTACCATTTTGCGTATGTATGATGGGGTTGTGAGTTGCTGAACTTTGCAATTCTGAAGCACTATAGTTTGCAATAGCCACTGCAATTCTCTCATGCACACAATATTCAGGGCATATATTAGAACACATTTGAATAAGAAATCATGAACTTCTGACTTATCCAAATCACCAAAACACTCCAAAAAAAAGAAGTAAAATATGTAGCAGTTACCTTTCAAAAATGGATCCTCGAACATTTACATAATCTGGCCCTAGGAACTGAAGAATAGATGCTTGATCTTCCAAACTAAACCTGTCACAAAATTCATTATCCTATGATCATTAACAGAACAAAAGAAATATTGGAAGGGAAAAGCTGAATTCAAACAAAGTCGTCATTGACGCATAAAGCTGTTAGCATCACATAGGCATCAGGATGCCATTGCAGTATAATATGAATTGTGTCTGGTGTCTAGGCTTGTATGCACCATATGACACCAAGATGTGATTTGAAAAGAACTTTCAGAATTGAGCAAATATTATTGGCATCTATTATCAAAATAATGATCAGAAAATTTCTAAAAATAAAAAACCAATAATTTGTTTTATAAATTCTAAGAAGCCAATGCTATTGGCAACAGTCAAAACTTCAAAATATTCCTAATTACTCCATATAAAGCCTGCATTAATTTAAGATTGTATGAGTTAATTGTTCATCAAGTTATAGTTTGCGATCAAAATCATGCAATAATATGAGTGACACAATATATATTATAAAAAATTCCACAACTATTACTGGTACACGCATGAAATATCCCAAAACTTAGAAACACTATCTAATCTTCACTTCCTGCAGATACTAATATGTGTATTATCCACATATCAAAAATCCCATCAATGAGAATCATAATAATGCTTACAAAATTCATTAATTCAATTAATAAAGTAGAGTCTTGAGTCTAGGCCATTGTTTGAAAAGGCTTCTTTGAGGCAAGGCACTAAAAAACACCTAAGGCTCATTAAAAGACTATGAAGGCATGTGTAAGTTGTATCTGATTTTGCACAGTGCTGTTTTGGAGATTCAAAAGCTGAACATTGGAAATGGAAGGACAATCTAGTTCACACCTCAAGCATTATAAGAATATAATGACACAAAGATACTACATTAACATAGACACTCACTGATTTATTTTGCATCGAATTTATGCTGATTCTAGGTATTCAATACCAGGTTCTTAAATACCAATTTTTTTAGTAACAAATTCATATTTTTTTAATCTCATATACACTGCATGATTTTTTTCCAGCTTTTGCAGATACGCAATTCATATAAATCAAACATAATGAAGGGCACATCTTATACCTCATTTAACACCTTCAACATTATCAATTTAGAGGAGACTCCAGACTTCCATGTAACTGAAGCATAAATTTAATAATTCGAATGCAAGATCATAACAAAACAGGGAAGAATTATAGAAAAAGTTTATAGGGAAGATTCTATTTCAGAAAATCTGGGAAGATCCAAAAAAAAAGGGAGAAAGGAAGAAAGGTTTAATACACTGGGCAAAAAGAGAGGAGTGGCTACTTTTGAATGCTAGTAAGTTCTTTTCTCTAAATATGGATGCTATAACAAACCTAACTATAATTATGGTACACAAAAGATGCTTAGCTGTATGTTCGCATACAGTTTTTGAAAAAGAAATAAAGAGGAATTTAACAATTTACCTATAAATGGAAATGAACTGATTTATAGAAAAAGTAGGAGAAAATAGATTGAATCCAACTATTCTACAAATATGAATATGTAGGAATTAAAGAGCATAGCTGCATTTACTTTAAAAAACAGCCTTTCAGAGAGCAATTGTAAACTTCATAAATTTAAATGCTGTGTAAACCAGTCAGATTTCTGAAGGAAAGAAAATTAATGATAATGGATGCACTTGCATATATCATGGAGTAGACTAGTGATAAAACAATACAATCAGCAGTCACTTACACATGACGTTTCCATATTACGTATCATTAAGGTAAATGACTCAAATAATAATAATAATAATAATTTAACTAAACAAGCTATCTTCAGAAAGGCCCCCAAAAACTGCTAGAAAACTTGCATGGCAATTCATATAAAAGATATAGATAATAGGCCACAAATATGAAATTGATCTTGTGCTGCCATTTTACAATGACCCACCTGTATGGGTACATGAAAGTGACGAAGTTCCATTGACTACTAAACCATGCCTCTCTGTTGGGGCAAATTGGATGATCGGGCCAAGGGCTGACCACTCTTTCCCTCGCTCTCCTTTCCTTGGGCGGCAGTCACAGCATTGGCAGCAGTGAGCAGAGGTCAAGAAAAGAAGCGGTAAGAGCAGTTAGAGAGCAATCAGCGGCTCATCGAATCTTTCTGTTTCAGTTACAGCACAAGCAGTTTGTTTTCCAGTAAGGTACTCAAGCAAGCTATAAACAGATCTGCAACAGATAAACAGAAAAATTTGACATGGATGAACTAATTAAGTTGCTTGCAAAACCTATTATCAATCTTCCATTGGAGCCAACTTTCAATATTAAGGGCTCCAAGAGCCAGTGGTACAAGGAAAACCCAATGATCAAAGTAGATTGCTTTATAGAGCATATCGCAGCTACAACCGAGGTGAGATCATTACAAATAAAAGTTGATGATAAAACTGGCCCAAAAATTTTATTACTTGCCTTTTAAGAACCAAATTATACAAATGAATGTCACTTTATACGAATACTTGAGGAGCAGAGTTACTTTCATATCATATCTTCTAAATCATAACAGTGACTAAAGCAGGAGAACGAACTGGATCGTCAGAAATTTTTGGGTTCTAAGCAAATGGTCATTTGGGCTGCGGGATATTTTGTATCTTGATCATTTGAGCTGCTCTTGTACCAAAAAAAAAAAAAGCAGATGGTCAAAAAATTTATGCAGTGCTTGAATAA